>NC_061844.1:7681973-7686973 GCF_019202785.1 Penaeus chinensis
ACACACACACACACCACACACACACACACACACCACACACACACACACACACACACACACACACACACACACTCACACTCACACTCACACTCACACAAACACACACACACACAAACACACACACACACACACACACACACACACACACACACACACACACACACACACACACACACAACACAAACACACACACACCTATCGGTCTATCTATTTATCATTGCCACTGATACATTTCGCTACGAGAAAACGGAAGGATCACAATTTTTTTTATGTTACTACATTTTTGAGCAACAGTGTAAGCAATGGAACGGAGAAATATTCCCTGTTCTGATATTTATTTATTGTCACTTTATGAATGTCTCGTTTGAATATTTTAAATTTTGGACTGAATTGGATCCGTCTCGGAGAACTACCTCTTTTATGGTTTGAATTTTGAGTGAGTTGTTTGGTGGTTGGTAAAGAATAATGGTATGATTTATTGTTATTTATTTTTGAGGGCTGTCGTTGTTGTTGCTGTCATTGTTTTTGTTATTGTTGGTTGTGGAATCATTCTTGATTGTTTTGTATATCGGTTTTGTCATTAGAAGTAGTAGTAGTAGTAGCAGTTGTAATGTAATTATCATGACTTTACTACTGCATTGTAATTATTGTTGTTAGTATCATTGTTGTTGTTGTTATTGCCATCATCATCATAATCAGTATAATCATGATCATATCACCATAACAACCATTATCAGCAATATCATCAAAAAAGCTTATGCATAATTTTCATTCATATGCTTCATTATCATATATTCCATTTCTATTACTACGATTATTGTTGTTCTTTACGGCATAAACAAAAACAAACAAAGTCCCTAACAGTAGCAGCTGAAAATGTGCGTACCACGACGGCCCTGGATGCAAAATACGGATAATCCTTTCATACCCAAACCTTTTATTTGATTATTTATTTGTCTTTTTTTTTTTTTTTTTTTTTTTTTTTTTTTGGAATTAACGAGCTCCCCAGGTACTCAATCATAAAAAATGGCACATACAAGTACTTGTTGAATATATCCAATTTTTTACTTCATATATGTGTGTATATATGTATATATACATATATATGTACATACGTGTGTGTGTGTGTGTGTGTGTGTATGTGTGTGTGTGTGTGTGTGTGTGCGCGCGTGTGCGCGCACATATAAGTATACGCAAATATCTATCTATCTATCAATCTATACAAATATAGACTGATTTTGAAGTACAAACATTCCCTAGATAGATAGAGATAAAAAACAACAACAGAAAGACGGAGAGCAGAGAGAGATAAAAAAAAAAAAAAAAGATAAATAGAAAGAGAAAAAAAAGATCCGTGGGTTTTAGGGGGAGAAATGTCACATAGAAAGGAAAGGACAATAATACATTCTCCATTCTCCACATATTGAAAATATTCTACAATATCCAAAACGTGATATTGAGCAGAGGTCAAATATGCATAGCGTATAATCGGATTTACATTTTTATTTTTTCCTTTTGCATTTTTTTTTTCCCCTAGAATGCTGCGCCTCCATTTTTCTTTACTGAATATACAAATGTTACTTTTGAAATAATTTGAATTAAAATGGAATGGATGGATAGATACGTATGATTTTTTTTTTTTTTTTTTTTTTTTTTTTTTTTTTTTTTTTTTTTTTTAAGGAGAGAGGGTAAGAGACAGAGAAAAAGACATACACAAGTAAATACAATAAAGCAAGGGGTGAAAGATTTGTATGAAGAAAGGAGAAGGAAAGGAGAGAGAACAAAAACAAGAAATAAAGATGAGAAACAGAGAAGGAAGAAGAAAATGAAGAAGAGGAGAACGACGACGAAGAAGAATAAAGGGAAATGGAACAAAGATAAGAAAAGGAAGAAATTAAGAGAGGCAAAAAAAGCCTTAATAAATTAAAGAAAAAAAAGAGAGAAGATAGAAGGAGAAGCAAATAAGACGGAAAAGAAGGAGACAGTTAAAAAGAAAATGATGCGAAGTAAAAAAAAAAAAAAAAACGAAATGAACAAACAAAACAAAGACAAAAACAAAAAGAAAAATGTATAGACGTCTCATCGCCAAAGACCTTTAATGAACTGAACCTTTTTGTATGTCAAATATTTTCACCTTGAAATTGGACACCATGAATCGTCGGACTGTCATTAGTTTTATTTTCTCTAGGTAATAGTGTAATTAGTTAGTCTTGATGTATTAGGGTATTAGGATTTCTCTCTCTTTTTTCTTCAGAATACTGTCGTTTTTTTTAAATTTATTGTTCCACTATTATTTCTTTATTTTAGTTGTTTTACTTCTCTGCTTTCTCTCCTTCCTCGGTCGCTCTCTTATTCTCCTTTATCTCCTCTTCCTTTCCCCTCTTCTTGCTTCTCCTCTTCCTCCTCTTCGTCTCATGCTTTGATACTTAATTAGTTTGTTATAAACAAGGCTTCAACCAGGAAGACTGTGATGAGAGATCGAGGGGAGGTAAGGGGATGCGAGGTCGTGTGTGAGGCAGACTTTCCCCTCACTGTCATCGTGTGTGGTATCGTGGCTTCGGGAATAATGTGTTTAGACTGGGCTGTCGGTGGCTCTCTGGGGATGTTGCTGTTGCTGTCTGTCGGTATTTAGGTTTGTCAGTTTGGATGTGTTGCAGTTATGATTTGTATGTAGGTTTCTCTGGGGTCTTTGGCGGTTTCTTTGGCTGCCGGTCTCTCTCTGTCGGTCTCTCTCTATATCTTTCTTTCTTTCTTTCTTTATTTCTCTCTCTCTCTCTCTCTCTCTCTCTCTCTCTCTCTCTCTCTCTCTCTCTCTCTCTCTCTCTCTCTCTCTCTCTCTCTCTCTCTCTCTCTCTCTCTCTCTCTCTCTCCTCTCTCTCTCTCTCTCTCTCTTCTCTCTCTCTCTCTCTCTCTCCTCTCCCTCTCTCTCTCTCTCTCTCTCTTTCCTCTCTCTCTCTCTCTCTCTCTCTCTCTCTCTCTCTCTCTCTCTCTCTCTCTCTCTCTCTCTCTCTCTCTCTCTCTCTCTCTCTCTCTCCCCTTTCTCTCTCTCTCTCTCTCTCTCTCTCTCTCTCTCTCTCTCCTCTCCCTCTCTCTCCTCTCTCTCTCTCTCTCTCTCTCTCTCTCTCTCTCTCTCTCTCTCTCTCTCTCCTCTCTCTCTCTCTCTTTCTCTCTCTCTCTCCCTCTCTCTCTCTCTCTCTCTCTCTCTCTCTCTCTCTCTCTCCTCTCTCTCTCTCTCTCTCTCTCTCTCTCTCTCTCTCTCTCTCTCTCTCTCTCTCTCTCTCTCTCTCTCTCTCTCTCTCCCTTCTCTCTCTCTCTCTCTCTCTCTCTCTCTCTCTCTCTCTCTCTCTCTCTCTCTCTCTCTCTCTCTCTCTCTCTCTCTCTCTCTCTCTCTCTCTCTCTCTCTCTCTCCACATTACAAAAAGCATAAATATATATCGTGGAACAACATTGGACACTAGGCAACTCTTAATCGTCGGCGATCAGAGGTACAGATTGCAAGTATTGCATCGAACATTCATTTGTACTTTGTTGCTACCCCCCCCACTCTCTAGCCCCCTCTCCACCCCCTCCTCAGTCTGCTCTCGGTCCTGTTGACCCTACCCCTCTAGTCTCCCTCCCCTCCCCTTATCTTGGCCCCTAACCCTTCCTTCCCCACCCTCCCTAGCCCTTAGCTCTCTTCCCCTTCCCCCTTCTCACTTGTGTCGCTCGCCTTGCTTCCCCAACCCCCACACCTTCCCTCCATGCCCCTCCTCCTTCTCCATCCCCTGCCTAGTCCCCTCCCTCCATCCTAGGTTCCCCTTTCCCTGCTAGTTCCCACCCTCCCATCCCTCCATCCTAGCTCCAGCCCTTCCCTCTATAGTCCCCTCCCTTTACCCCATTTCCCACCCTTCCCTCCCTAGTCCCCTCCTGGTTCCCCTCCTTCCCTCCTAGTTTCCAGCCTTCCCTCCTATTTCCTACCATTCCCTCCCCAGTTCCCATCCTTCCTTCCCACCATCCATGCCCACCCCCTTGCCCCCCTCCCCATCCTTGCCCCCTCCCTTGCCCCCCTCCCCATCCTTGCCCCTCTCCCCATCCTCCCCGTCCCGCCCCCGTGGGATGAGTTGTACCGTCCATCCATTATTGAAGGCGGGATGATCCAGCTCTCCCAGTGGGCTTTAACACCTGGCGAGTGAGAGTGAGAGTAATTGTCGTTCAGGTGGGTCGCACTTTGCAGGTGTAAGTGACAGGGCAGATGGGCTTTTAGGTTTGGGCTTATCTCTCGGGGTAGGTGAATGTAGGTGACGTTAGGTGAGGGGGGGTGGAGGGTTGTTTTGATAGTCGTCTGGTCGTCATGGAGGCTGGTTTTGATATTTGTTTGGTCGTGTGGGTTGGGGGGAGTAGGTTGGGGGAAGAATGGATTGAAGGGGAGAAAGAGCACGCGCACGCAGATATGCTTATTTGTATGTGTGTTTTCATATGTATGTATTTATATGTAGCCAATGTATGTATGTATGTGTATATGTACGTATATATATATAAATAAATATATATATATATATGTGTGTGTGTGTGTGTGTGTGTGTGTGTGTGTGTGTGTGTGTGTGTGTATTTATATGTGTGTATGTGTTGCATACACACATATAAATATATGTATATGTGTGTGTGTGTCTGTGTGCATACATATGTATCATTTATTAATTTCTTTCTTTCTTTATTTATTTATCTATATATAAGTCTTCTCGCAGTCCGCCTATCTGTTTACCTTGAATATTTTTGGCAGCGTGCCGAGAGGGTAAGATATAAATACTAACATTTAAATGCAAACACTCTGCGTAAAATATATTTGTATATAAACTCACATTCCAGTTTAGAAAATAAGTAAGATTAAAGATAACGAAGGAGTGTCTTTATTATAATTATAAACACCTAATACCTGAAAAGGGAATTATTGATTTTTTAGATTAATAGTACATATTACATAATAGCCTAAAAGGGTCATTTCCGTGCCTTAAATAAGTAGT
>NC_061844.1:7691973-7694473 GCF_019202785.1 Penaeus chinensis
GATCGGGATGTTATGAAAATCAACAAACATTATGATAATCCGAACACGCGGAGAGAGGAAAGTCGGCCGAGCACTCATCACAGAGCGGCTGCCGTCTCTGTCGCTCTTTCTCTCGCATTCGCTCTTGGTCTCGCTCTCGCTCTCTTCCTTTCTTTTTTTCTTTTTTCTTTCGATCTCGATCTCGCTCTTGCTCTCTTCTCTTCTCTCCTCTCTCTCTCTCTCTCTCTCTCTCTCTCTCTCTCTCTCTCTCTCTCTCTCTCTCTCTCTCTCTCTCTCTCTCTCTCTCTCTCTCTCTCTCTGTGTGTGTCTTTTTTTTTTCCTTTCTTTCTTTCTTTCTTTCTTTTTTATTTATTTATTTTTCTTTCTCTCTCTCTCTCTCTCTCTCTCTCTCTCTCTCTCTCTCTCTCTCTCTCTCTCTCTCTCTCTCTCTCTCTCTCTCTCTCTCTCTCTCTCTCTCCCTCTCTCTATCTATCTATCTATCTATCTATTTATTTATTTATCTATCTGACTCTATCTCTCTTTCTTTCTTTCTTTATCTCTCTCTCTATCTATCTATCTATCTATCTATCTATCTATCTATCTATATATATGTATATATATGTATATATGTGTATATATATATATTTGACTCTATCTCTCTTTCTTTCTTTCTTTATCTCTCTCTCTTTCTCTCTCTCTTTCTCTTACCCTCCCTCCCTCCCTCCCTCCCTTACTTCTTCCCTCCCTCTCTCTCCCGCGTGTGCGTGCGTGTGTTCATTTTTTACAGCCCAGTAATGACCGTCAACTGGTCATATCAGAATAATAAAAAATTCATGTTATGTTTACCATTTATAATACGTTTGATAGAGCTTGTTTGCGTTATATCATGTAGCCTAATAATAAAATCCGGCTGGGCAAAAGCATAACACATACACATACTATTTATTCTGTGTTCTGCATAACAATAGAAGTTAATGAAAAACCGCCTGTTAATTGTTTTTTTTTTCTTTGTCTATGTCTGTTTTTTTGTTTTGGTTTCTTTTGTTTTGTTTTACGTGCCCGGAAAAAAAATTATATTAGGATAAAAAGATATTCTGATATATAAAGCTGAATTAATTATTGTTCTATACCATAAGTTTTGGATTTTCAAAATAAAGCACCGCTGTAATAAAAAAAATATTTAATGTGATAATAGGCAAATAAATAAAACAGAACTGAAATATGACACTAAAATTAAAAATGGCAGAAAATTCGTCATAGAAAAAAAAAATCGTTCGAAAAGACCAATCGATTTCTTTCTTCCGAAATTTCCTAACTTTGACAAAGAGGAGTCTCGTTTTAGGCCTCTCTCCCGGAACTCCCTTATGGGATTAAACTCAACTTAGGGAACTTTAATTAGAGGCACAAGCCGATTGCATCATCATCGTCACGGTCATTATCGTCATCATCGTCGTCATCGTCATCGTCAGCGTTCATCATCCATCGTCCATCGTCCATCGTCATCACCATCATCACCATCATCATCTTCTTCTTCTTCTTCTTCTTCTTCTTCACCCCCACCATCGTCACCATCATCATCATAAAAGAACCTATGATGAATGCATTGTATACACTGGCAATGTTCCCTCGCTGTTTGCAAGGTCGTAAGTGCATGTTGCAATGTGTCCCAGGAGAGAGCCGGGTGATTTGAATATTGTGATATCGATCATTAGCTAATGCAATATACAAGCAAATGCACAGAAACGCACGGTCACACAATCGGTTTTATACGTATGCAGTCGCGGCAAGCAAGTCTACAAGCAAGTATGTGGGTGTTAACGGGGTTCTGGGCGTTGTCATTCATACACACAATCGTACGCTCAGTTAAAAACAAACCCATGTGCAATTTACCTGTATATTTACACTTACTTTGATGCAACACATGTAAGCATACGCAAATGTACACGCGTACGCATACGCACACTCACACACTCAATTACTTACCTACTGACTTACCCACTTACCAACTCACTCCCTAACTCACTCACTCACTCACTCACTCACTCACTCACTCACTCACTCACTCACTCACTCAATCACTCAATCACTCAATCACTCAATCACTCAATCACTCAATCACTCACTCACTCAATCACACACGCACGCACGCCCCCCCCCCCCCCCACACACACACACATACACGCACGTACCCACGCGCTCGCTTTAAACTTTTACACATCACGTGAACACATATATAGAGAATCCAAACCCACATGAACCCAGAGCGACTCATCAAAAGGACTGCTTTTCTCTCCTGATCCTCCTGCCTAAGAATCAATAGGCTTCTAGAGTGCTCAAAGTCATTTTTGTCTTCCTGTCCAACCAACCAGCAAAGGTCACTCGCCGTTGCTTCGATACGGCATTACGTACATCTACGTACAGTACGACATTCCACTGTACATTAGCCCTGGCGCACTGGCTTGTCGTCAAAAGGAAATTGACCCTTCCTGCGTCATATCATAGAGGCTAGAATTGACTGACA
>NC_061844.1:7696973-7716973 GCF_019202785.1 Penaeus chinensis
TTTTCTCTCTTGGGAATTCTATCTCTGCGTCTCTTTTTCTTTCTTCTCTCTCAGATGTGTTTTTTTTTTTTTCTTTTCTCTCCTATTCCTGCCTTTCTTTAAGTTATCTCTCCCAGATCTTGTCTGTTCAACCTTTCTTAAGATTATATCTCCCTCTTTCTTGTTGTTTTTTTTCTTCTTTTTATTCTATTCACCTTTCTTTAGGTTATTTCCTTCGATTTTGTCTTTCCTCCGCACTTCCTCCTTTCTCCTCATATGTGTTGCCTCTTATTCAGAATATCTCCCTCTGACCCTTGTCTTTTTTCCCTCTCTTCGGATTATCTCTTATTCCCCCTTTTCATGTTACCTCACCCTATTTCTTGTGTTTCCCCCGCTTTGTTCACATTTTTTCTTGTTTTTATTTTCTTTGCTTTACTCTCTCCTCTTTATTTAGATTATCTCCACTAGTTCCTGTCGTTTCCCTTCTGTGTTCATATTTTCCCCGTTTTTCTCCTTTCTTCTTTTTTTCATTTTCCTCTTCTATTAATTTTTCTTCTTCTACTTCTTCTTCCTCTTCTGTTCTTTCATCTACTCCTTCTTCATCATCTTCATCTTCTCCTTCTTTTCTCCCTTGTTCCCTCTTTCTTCAGAATGTCTTTTCCTCTTTCTTGTCTTCTCTCCGCTGTCTTCACCTCTCCCCAGTTCCATCATGTTTGCGGTTTCCTGACGTCTCACCCCAGTTCACCCTCGTTTTCATAACTCAGCGAAAGTTTACACTGGTTCTTAAATCGACTTTTGATCGAATGAAATATCTATTCCGACCCGCCTCTTGAACCCTCCCGCTCTCTCTTCCCCTCTCTCCCTTCTCCTCTCTGTCCTTTCTGCTCTCTTAGTTTCGACATGTTTTTCTCTCTTTCTTCTATGTTTCTTGTGTTATTTCCAGTTTCGTTTTAGTTACTGTCTGTTTCGGCTCCCGTTCCGTTTATCTATCTATCGTTATTTGTCTTTCTCTTTCGGTCTCAACCTCCTTCTCTTTGGTTTACCCTCCCTTTTCTAGCTTTCTGTCGCCACAGTCATTCCTTTCTCCCTTCCCTACCCCCGCTCTTATTGGCTCCCTCCCTTCCTGGCCCTCTCCCCTCCTTGCCCCCTTCTCTTCCTGGTCCCCTCTCTTCCGGCCCCCCTCCCTTCCTGGCCCCCTCCCTTCCTGGCCCCCTTCCCTCTTGGCCCCCTCCCCTCTTGGCCCCCTCCCTTCCTGGCCCCCTTCCCTCTTGGCCCCCTCCCCTCTTGGCCCCCTCCTCTCCTGGCCCCCTCCTCTCCTGGCCCCCTCTCCTCTTGGCCCCCACCTTTAAACCTCCAGACACTTCAAAATCTTCAATACCCCATGTCGTTATAGCTATGCCAGATTTTTATGGTTCTGGTCGCCATCTACAGGCCGTCCCTTCCCCTCCCCTTAACCCCCTCCCCCCCCCCCCATCCAATTCCCTCAAGACACCCATTTCAAATATATCGTCATGTCTCCATTCACCTAAGCTCCCCTTAGACCCTCCCCCATTGCTTCTCCCCTCCTCCCATCGTCCTCTTTCTCGGCTCACTCTCTCGCCCTACCAACATTTTGGACCCATGATATGTATTTACTTGGTTGTTAGTTGCTTTCACCCTCTTTCTTCTCCTTTCCCACCCTTTTCTTACACTTATTCTCCCTTTTCTTACGCTCTTCGTTACGTGGCTTCCCTTCCCTTTCCCTCACTACGTTCAGGTTCCCCTCTCTTGCCACCTGACTCCTTCCCCCTCTCTCGTTCCCCGACACTCGTTATACCTTTCCTTTCCTCCCTTCCCACGCCACCTGGCTCTCTCTCTCTCTCTCTCTCTCTCTCTCTCTCTCTCTCTCTCTCTCTCTCTCTCTCTCTCTCTCTCTCTCTCTCTCTCTCTCTCTCTCTCTCTCTCTCTCTAATCTCTCTTTCTCTAATCTCTTTTCCTTTCCCCGTCTCCCCTATTTCTCCCCTCCCCATCATTTTCCCCTTCTGTCCCCGTTCCGTATGTCTTTTCTTCCTATGACTTCTTTTGTCTCGTTCATCTTATTTCACTCTCTCCCTCTCCTTCTCCTCCCCTTCTCGCGTTCTTTCGCCTCATGCTCCTTCTCCCCTACAGTCCCCTCTCTCCCTCCCTGTCCCCTATCTCCTCCAGTTCTCTCGCCTGTCTCCTCTCCCTTCTCTCTCTCTCGTTCGCCTCTCTCCTGTAGTCCTCTCTCCCACCCCCAGCCCACTCTCCTCCCCCCAGACCCTTCTCTCCCTACCGTTCCCCTCTCATCTACTGTCCCCCCCCCCCCAGTCCATTCTCCCTCCTCCAGTCCCCTCCTCCTCCCCCTAACCCGAACACCTCGACAGCTTTTGTGTGGCTCAGGATCATTAAAACCTCAGGTATTGACGCCTTGGAGACGACCTGGACCTGTCCCTCCCTCTCTCCTTTTTCTCCATTTTCTCCCCTCTCTCTATTCCCTCCGTCACTTCCTCTCTCTCCTAATCCTACTTCCCGTCCTTCCTTCATCTTCCATCCCTCTCATTCACTCTATTTTCCATCTTTTCACTTTCACCTCCCACCACTCCCCTCGCTCTCCCTTCCGTCTCTTCTTTCGTCTCATTTTCTCCTTCCTCGCTACCTCCATTCGTCCCTCCCTCCCTGCCTTCATTCCTCCTTCTTTACCTCTCTCCTTCCTTCCTTCCTCCCTCTCACTGTCTCCCTCCCTCCCTTTCAACTTGTCACAAACATGTATCCTTGTCGTTAAACGTCACGCGGAATCGAACTCGTGGCGCTTCCTCTTTGTGTACATGTTCGCGAAGGAGAGAGAGAGAGAGAGAGAGAGAGAGAGAGAGAGAGAGAGAGAGAGAGAGAGAGAGAGAGAGAGAGAGAGAGAGAGAGAGAGAGAGAGAGAGAGAGGAAGAGAGAGAGAGAGAGAGAGAGAGAGAGAGAGAGAGAGAGAGAGAGAGAGAGAGAGAGAGAGAGAGAGAGAGAGAGAGAGAGAGAGAGAGAGAGAGAGAGAGAGAGAGAGAGAGAGAGAGAGAGAGAGAGAGAGAGAGAGAGAGAGAGGAGAGAGAGAGAGAGAGAGAGAGAGAGAGAGAGAGAGAGAGAGAGAGAGAGAGAGAGAGAGAGAGAGAGAGAGAGAGAGAGAGAGAGAGAGAGAGAGAGAGAGAGAGAGAGAGAGAGAGAGAGAGAGAGAGAGAGAGAGAGAGAGAGAGAGAGAGAGAGAGAGAGAGAGAGAGAGAGAGAGAGAGAGAGAGAGAGGAAGAGAGAGAGAGAGAGAGAGGAAGAGAGAGAGAGAGAGAGAGAGAGAGAGGAGAGAGAGAGAGAGAGAGAGAGAGAGAGAGAGAGAGAGAGAGAGAGAGAGAGAGAGAGAGAGAGAAGAGAGAGAGAGAGAGAGAGAGAGAGAGGAAGAGAGAGAGAGAGAGAGAGGAGAGAGAGAGAGAGAGAGAGAGAGAGAGAGAGAGAGAGAGAGAGAGAGAGAGAGGAAAGAAGAGAGAGAGGAAGAGAGAGAGAGAGAGAGGAAGAGAGAGAGAGAGAGGAAGAGAGAGAGAGAGAGGAAGAGAGAGAGAGGGAGAGGAAGAGAGAGAGAGAGAGAGAGGGAGAGGAAGAGAGAGAGAGAGAGGAAGAGAGAGAGATTTTCTTCTTCTTCTTTTCTTCTTCTTGTCCCCCTTCTCCTCTTTTTCCTCCTCCCACACCTTCTTCATCTCCTTAATTATCCCTCCCTCTTCTTCCTCTCTTCTCTTGTGTCCCTTCTCCTCCGTTATTCTTCGCCTCATCACCCTAACTTTTCCACACACCCCTAACCACTTCTTACCCATCCCCATTAGCCACCCATGTCCCATGACACCAGCTTGGAAATGGGAGTATTTGTCGAGACTTACAGAAGAGGAAGGACCATTGTGCCCTCACCCTTTCTTCCTTCTCTCACCTCCCTTTATCCTTTTCTCCCCTCCCCCAGCCCTCTCCCACCTCCCTATCAACCCTCATCCCTTAACCCTTAACGCTGTCTCCTCCCCCCCCCCCCTCTTAACCCTCTTCCCCCTCTCTCAGCCCCTAAAGCTCTCCCCCTCCTTTCAACCTTCTCATACCTCGTGTTAACTCTCATCCCTAAACCCTTAAGGCTCTCCCCCTCCCTTAACCCTCTCCATCCTTCTCCTTCCCCTCTCCCTTCTCTCAACCTTCTTCCCTTCCCTTCAGTCCTTTCCCTCCCCTATCCCTTCAAACCCCATCCCTCCCTGTTCTATCCCTCCATTTAGCTTTCTCTCACCCCTTCCCCTCCCCAACCCTTATTCTTTCTCCCCTCAACCTTCCAGCCTTAACCCTCTCCCCACTCTTCTCGCTTCCCCTTCTCCCCCTATCCCCCTTCCTCAAACCACTCAACCCCCTCCCCGAACCCTTCAACCCCTTCCTCAACTCCCTCCCCTCCCCCTCCCCATCCCCATCCCATCCCCCTCCCCATCCCCCTCCCCCTCCCCAACTCCCCCAACCCCCTCCTCTCCTTGCGTTCCTTTGGTATTCAAATAGAAATAGTTCCGTCTTGTTTGTCGGTGTTGATGAGGCGTGGGCGAGAGGGGGAGGGGAGGGGGAATGGGTGGGGGTGAGGAGGGAGGAGGAGGAAGAAGGAAGGAGGAAGAAATGGTATGTGAGGAAGGGAGAGATAAAGAGTAAGGAAGGCGAGAAGAAAGAGACAGAGGAGGGTGAAGGAGAAAGGATTAATAGTAAGGAGGAGGGGTGGGAGAAAATGAAGAGGGAAGGAGGGCGTATTATGGAAGAGAAAATAGGAGTTAAAATAGAAAATAGAAAAAAAGTGGTATGGAAGGGTGGGGGAGTAAGAGGAGAGAAAGAAAACAACAGAAAAAAAGAGAAGAAAACAACACAAGAAAGAGAGAAAATAAACAACACCAGAAAAAGGAAACCAAAAAACAACAACAACAAAAGGCAGAGAGAAAGAAAGCAATAATAGGAAAGAAAAGAGGAAAGACCAGCCAGCACATGATCGGCTGCTGATACACGTTTACCAAAGCTTAAAACCTTCATCTTGCTAAGCTTTTCATCTGGCCCGTTATTCAGCTGTAAACCCACCGGCGCCAAAGAGAGAGCCCACCAAATCAGATTACATTTGTTTATTCCATGTACAAAGTGCACTCGGCGTGAAAAAAAAAAAAAAAAAAAATTGGACTTTGGTCCCTCAATACATAGGCGGAGGGCAGTTGTAAACACGCGAATTTTTGTGAATGTGTAAATTGGTTTATTATACTAATCAGATTAATTATGCTAATCATATCATTGACTCGATAATCTGGTTACCGTAGAGTTACTCGTCATTATTACTGTCATTATCGTTGAGTGAAATAGAGGTGTGGATGTGATGATTATCGATCTGATGGTTGTTGTTATTATAACTGTTTTACACCTAATGTTATTATGATTGTAATTGTTATTATCATCACCATTATTATTTTATTATTATTATTGTTATTATTATTATTATTGTTATTATTATTATCATTATTGTTATTATTATTATTGTTATTATTATTATTATTATTATTGTTGTTGCTGGTATTAGCAATAGTAATAATAATAGTAATACTATATTATTATTATTGTTGTTATTATTATTATTATAATTGTTGTTATTACTATTATTATTACTATTATTGTTGTTGTTGTTGTTGCTGTTGTTGTTATTGTTATTGTTATTGTTATTACTGTCATTATCATCATCATTATTATCATTATTATTATCATTATTATTATTATTATTATTATTATTATTATTACTATTATAGTTGTTGTTATTATTATTACTATTAGTATCATCATCATCATCATCATCATCATCATCATCATCATCATCATCATAATCATTATTATTATTATTGTTATATTTATTATTATCATTATTATTCTTGTTGTTTTATTGTTGTTGATATTATTATTATTGTTACTATTATTATTATTATTATTATTTATTGTTATTATTATTATTACCATCACCATTATTTTTCATTACTATTTTCAAAATCATTATGGTTGTTGTCATTGTTATTATTATTTTTTTTTTTTTATTATTATTATTATCATAATTTTTTATCATTACGTCATTGTTATCGTTATCATTATTACTATTGTCATGTCAGTTTTCATAATATTGTTCCAAGTTATTGTTCCAAGTTATTGTGAATTGGAAAGCAAATGTGATTCATAAAGGCCTAGCGTCAGAGGTGCCAGGTTAAAGGTCATGAAGGCAAGCATTGTCCAAGGTTTGTGTACCTTTGATGAGTCTTGACCTCTGTGTCTCTCTGTCTCTGTTTCTGCCTCCCTCTTTCCCTCCTTCTTCTCCCTCCCTTCCTCTCTCTCCCTCCCTCCCTACCTCCTTCCCTCTTCCTCCCTACCTCCTTCCATTCCTCCTTCATCCTCACTCCCTCCCTGTCCCTCCCTCCCTCTTTTCCCCTACCTCCTCTTCCCACCCTCCTTCCATACCTCTCTACCTCCCTCAACTCCCTCCCTCTACCTCTCTCAACCCCCCCGCTACCCCCCCCCCCCCCGAAAGACAAGACCTCGCTGAAAACGTCCAGGAAAAAGGTATGGCACATGAAACCCATCCCAATTCAAAGCTATATTGGCCCCGAAAGCTTTGACTGAGTTCAACATAAACTTTACTAATTGCAAACTTCTCATAATTAGGAGTAGTTTCTCGTATGCAGGAGTTAATTTGTAGACTCATCTGTAGGTAATTACTCACTCTCTGGATTTAAAGTTTGAGTGTGTTGATTCTGAAGGTAGGGTAGGGGGGTGGGGAAGAGAGGGAGAGGGAGAGGGAGGGGGAAACGAGGAAGTGGGGATAGGAATTGAAGGAAAAGGTGGGTAGGGGTAGAGGAGGGGGGAAAGAGGGGGAGAGGGAAGGGGGAAAGGAGAAGGTTGGGGTAAGAATTGAGGGAAAAGATGGGTAGGGGGTTGGGGTAGAGAAGGGAGGAAAGGGGGAAAAGAGGAGATTTGGGTAAGGATTGAGGGGAAAAGTGGGCAGAGGAGGGGAGAAAAGAGAGGGAGAGGGAAGGGGGGAAAGGAGGAGGTGAGGATAAGAACTGAAAGAAAGGGTGGGTAGGGGGATGGGGAGGGAGGGAAGAGAGGGAGAGGGAAGAGGGAAAGGAGGAGGTGGGGATAAAAGGAGCGGGGGAAGAGGAGGAGAGGATAAAAGGAAAGGTGGAGATAGAAAGAGAGGGAAATGACAATGGGGAGGAAAGGAAGGTTGAGGTAGGAGATAGTAAGAGGGAAGGAGGAACAGGAGAAGAGCGTAAGAAAACAGGGAAGAGAGAAAATATGGATAAACTCGAAAAGGGAAAAGGAAGGAGAAAAGGGGAAGAGAGGGGGATAAGGAAAATCTTACATCAAGGTGTTATCGCGTTCTGCTAGTTTGGTTTACCTGGATCTGACCTGGATTTCAATAGGATGTAGATGGAACTGCTTGTGTGTGCGTGCGTGTGTGTGTGTGTGTGTGTGCGTGTTTGCATGTGTGTTTGTTTGTATGTGTGTGCGTTTGCGTTTTTTTTTTTCTGTGCATATGTGTGTGTGTATGTGTGTGTGAGAGAGAGAGAGAGAGAGAGAGAGAGAGAGAGAGAGAGAGAGAGAGAGAGAGAGAGAGAGAGAGAGAGAGAGAGAGAGAGAGAGAGAGAGAGAGAGAGAGAAAGAGAGAAGAGAGAGAGAGAGAGAGAGAGAGAGAGAGAGAGAGAGAGAGAGAGAGAGAGAGAGAGAGAGAGAATAGAGAGAGGAGGGGGAGAGTTTCGTTTTGTCAAGTACAAGTGACGATTTTATTGTTTGCACAATTGGTCAGCTTTTCATTCTTACAGAGACATTCACACTTTTTGACATGTATTCGTGTGTATGTATATATATATATATATATATATATATATATATATATATATATATATATATATATACACATTTTTTTTTCTGTTGTTCTCACACAGACACACAAATATATACGCTATATGATCTTCCTGTAAAATATTATGACCGTCCATACGAAGACATGCACATGTACGTTTACTTCCGTGCATACATCTACTTTTCCTTCAAAATCCTTGCAATAATGTGCACGTATGTGTCATCCAAATCCGCACATGGCTGATCCCCGGAGTAATGCAATTGTCGCGGTGTTGCAGAGTTGTTGCTGTGCGGGGCTATCAGCAGTGCAATAAAGCCTGTGTTATCAGCGGCCTCCACACGCGCTGAACGTCTGCTGAATCTATTGTTCCTTGTCGGCCGTTGGGGGAGGGGGAGACAAGGGGGGCGGGGGTGAAGAACGGGAGGGAGGGTGGGTGGATTGGTGAAGCAGGAGGGTAGGCGGGAGGGGGTTGACGTGGGAGGGGGGGATGGAAGGGGAGTTCATGAGGGGGAAGGGTAGGAGGGAGTGGCTTGATGAGTGTTGGGGAGGGGGGCTGGCGAGGGAGGGAGTGAGGGAGGGGATGAAGGAGGGAATGGGAGGGGAGGGGGCAGGAAAGAGGAGGAGGATCGATTAAGGGGTAGAGGAATGGATCTGGAGAAATGAGGAAGAGAGGGAGGGGGAAAGCGAGGGGGTTGGGGCAAAGGGGAAGGGAGAGGGATGAAGAGGGTTAAGAGTTAAGAGCTCGAAGGGGGGGGAGGTGGGGCTGTTGGGGTTGAAAGAGGGAAGGGGAGAGGAGGGGAGGGGAGGTCCACGGTGGGTTAGGTAGAAGAGGGGAGGGAAGAAGAAGGGCGTGGGGGGGGGGGGGGTTGATCTCGTCGATTGCAAGGAATAGAGATCTTGTGTCTTATTCATCTAATCTAAGTGTCATTTTATTCTCGAGTTCTCCTCTCTAGGGATATCTAAAAGCTTTGCCAGTTTCGAAGAATTTTTATTTACTTTGATTGCCCTAATTTATTTATATTGCTATTTATCGTTTTCATTGTTTATGTGTGTCATGGATGGATTCATCCTTTTTGTTAACATCTCTCAGATTTTTCCCTCACTTTATCTTTTACTGTTCCCTTGTTGAGTATCTAAGTATTTTTATTCCTTGTTTTTTTTTTTTACGTAAGCATTCTTCTTTCTTTTTTTTTTGGGGGGGGGGGTTGATCTATCTCTCTCTCTCTCTCTCTCTCTCTTCTCTCTCTCTCTCTCTCTCTCTCTCTCTCTCTCTCTCTCTCTCTCTCTCAGATTTATCCATCACTTTATATTTTACTTGTTGAGTAATTAAATATTTTTTGTTGTTGTTTATATCTTCCTTTTTGTTTGTTTCTTCTATTCCTCTTTTTTTTCTCGGTATTCTGCAACCCTTCCTTCGTTCCCGAGTCGCGAGAGTATGACCATCAACCCTTAATCTCTCTCAATTTTGCTTTTCTATTTACTTCCCTTTCCTCTGTTTCATGGCCCTTTCCTCTTCTTCTTCTTGTCGTATATCTTTCCTTTCCCTCATTTATCGCCCCTTCTTTCATCCTAGTGTGGGTGTGATAACCTTTGTTGCTTCATATACCATTTCCCCGTTTGGTCACTCTCTCCTTTGTCTTCTCTCTTCTCCCTCTCTTTTTGTTTTATCTTAGTCCTCCTTCTCCCTTCTTTATTGAATTATGTATGTCCTTTGATCATTAGCTTCTAGATAATCCTTTTTTTTTTTCATTTCTTCACCTCTTCTTTTATCTCTACGTTATTATCTAGCCATTATCCTTTATTTTATATTCTCTACTCTCTCTCCTTTTATTCTGCCTCTTTTCTCGAATATTTTTGCAACTTGTTTCCCTTCGATTTTCCTTCGTTCATATTATTTTCGCTTTTCCTTTGTCTTCCACAAATCTTTTCTATCCCTTATGCACCTTTTATCACCCTCTTCCATCCCTTTAACCGCCCTTTCTGTTCAACTTTTCTTTTCTTTTTGATAATGTCACACCCTTCACCCTTCCTTCACCCTCTTTTCCTCCCCGTTTCAATCAAGTATTCTTACTCGTCACCCTTTCTTCTGACTTTTTTCTCCCTTTTTACGCCCTTTTCCCTTCAATGAGCAGAAGAGGAGGGTAGAGGACGGGGAGGGACGGGAGCAGGGGGTAGGGTAATGGGGTATTAGCAGGGAGTAAGGGAAGGGGAAGAAGCAGGAACAGCAGAGCAGGGGGAGGGGGGTAGGGACAGAGGAGAGGGGAGAAGCAGGAACAGCAGTGGGGAAGGGGGCAGGGGCAGGGACAGCGGAGAGGGGAGAGGCAGGACCAAGAAGGGGTCTACGAACAACGGAAAAAGGGTAGAAGCAGAAGCAGTAGAGGGGAGGGGGAAAGGGAGGGAAGCAGGAACAGGGGGTTGTAGACATGTTGCGGTATTTTTATTTGATCATGAAGCAAGGGAGGTCGTAGTAATCGGAGGACGTTTTTTTTATTGTTTGTTTTATTTTGCTCATTTCTCGCCCTTTTCTCTCGTATTTTTTTTTTTTTTTTTTTATTTTTTTTTTTTTCTCTCTCTCTTAGTCTCTTTCTCTCTCTCTCTCTCTCTCTCTCCTCTCTCTCTCTCTCTCTCTCTCTCTCTCTCTCTCTCTCTCTCTCTCTCTCTCTCTTTCTCTCTCTCTCTCTCTCTCTCTCTCTCTCTCTCTCTCTCTCTCTCTCTCTCTCTCTCTCTTTCTCTTTCTCTCTTTCTCTCTCTCTTTCTCTCTCTCTTTCTCTCTCTCTTTCTCTCTCTCTCTCTCTCTCTCTCTCTCTCTCTCTCTCTCTCTCTCTCTCTCTCTCTCTCTCTCTATCTATCTATCTATCTATCTCTCTCTCTCCCTTCTTCCCTCCCCTCTCCTTCTCTCCCACCCACTCTCACTCTCAGCGAGGGGAGGGAGAAGAAGGCAAGGCGGAAGGGGAAACAGAGGCAGGAAGAGTGGAAGGGAAGGGGAAAGGGAGGGAGGGAGGGAGGGAGGGAGGGAGGGAAGCAAGCGATTGCCTTATCCAACTTTTATAGCGAGAGAGCCACTTCTTAAAGGTTTAGACCAGGATCAAAATGGCGGACAGTGTTAAAACAAGGCCGTCGCGAGCAAGAATTTTAAACACAGGGAAGGAAAGATGCCCCGCGTACCAGATCCCTGTTGCATTATCCCCTCCCTCTCCCTCCTCCTCCCCTCTCCCACTTCCCCCCCCCCCCCCCACTCTCTCGTTTTCCAATTTTTCTTCTTTCTTTCTCTCTCTCCTTTGTCTGAAAATAAATTTTGTTCGTGTTAGAATCTGTTGGGGGAAGAGTGCACACACACACACGCACGCGCGTGCAGTGTGTGTGTGTGTGTGTGTGTGTGTGTGTGTGTGTGTGTGTTTGTGTGTTTGTGTGTGTGTGTGTGTGTGTGTGTGTGTGTGTGTGTGTGTGTGTGTGTGTGTGTGTGTGTGTGTGTGTGTGTGTGTGATGACTGTATTTACATGAGTATATATGTATACATCTCTACCGTCAGTATATGTATGTATGCACGTCTGTGTGTCTGTCTCTGCGTCTTCTTATACGTACATCTTTTTCTCCTCAAAGGACTTACGCTTATGTTCCTGAATAAAGAGAGCGATGGAGATCAGACTACGCCCATCTATTTCAATGTGATGGGCGGCTGTGAGCTCTCTCTAGGATGGACGGACTTCCGAGAGGGCCAAGTGTCCGTTTGGGAGGGAGGGGGGGGGGGGGGATTTAGCAGGGGAGTGAGTGAGTGGGCGAGTGAGTGGGTGGGTGGCTGGGTAGATTGGTGGTAGATGAGTGAATGGGTGAGTGGGTGGGTGGGTGGGTGGGTCAATTGGTGGGTAGGTGAGCGAGTGAGTGGGTGAGAGAGTGATTGAGTGAATAAGTGAGTGAGTGAATGAGTGAGTGGGTGAGTGAGTCGCTGGGTGGGTGGGTGGGTAGGTAAATGAGTGAGTGAGGGTAAGTGGGTGGGTGAATGAAAAGTGAGTAAGTCAATGAGTGATTGAATGAATTAGTGAGTGAGTGTGTGAGTTAGTGAGTCAGTGTGTGTATGAATGAGTGAGTGGGTGGGTGGGTGGGTGAATTGGTGGGCGGGTGAGTGAGTGAGTGGGTGAGAGGGTGATTGAATGAGTGAGAGTGAGTGAGTGAGTGAGTGAGTGAGTTGCTGGGTGGGTGGGTGGTTAGGTAAGTGAGTGAGTGAGGATGAGTGGGTGGGTGAGTAAGTCTAGAGTGAGTGAATGAATTAGTGGGTGAGTGGGTGAGTTAGTGAGTAAGTGTGTGTGTGAATGAGTGAGTGAAGGAGGGAGGAAAGCATATAGGAAGGATCTGATGGAGGGAATTTTGGGAGTGGGTTAGGGACGAGACCGAGGGAGGGAAGGAGAGCTTTAGGGAGGGAATGAAAGACGGAGGAGAGATTTAGGGAAGGAGTGAGAAAGGGAAGGACTTGAGGAAAGAGGAATTTGAGGAGAGAGCGAGGGATGAGGGGAAAGGACACGGGAGGAAGGAAGGCTGGAGGAACAGAGGAAAGAGGGGGAGGGAGGGAGAAGAGAAAAGAAGAACAGAGGGATAAGGAGGAGAAGAGCGAGAGGAAGAGAGAAACAAAAGCGAAAAACGACACAGACAGACAAACAAAGAGTGGACAATAAAACGATGCAGACAGAGACAGCACAATGAATAAAGAAAACGTACCTGAAAGACACACACCCAAAAAAACAAACAAACAAACAAAAACCGAAAGGAAGAGAAACAAAAAAAAGGAAGGGCATCAACAAAGAAATCAAAGAAGAACAAAGATCCTGAGAGACAGCGCAGCGAAAGCGAAGGAAGGGGAACGGGGCTGAAATCTCCCGATCAACACTGATAGATTCCATGAGCGACTGGAACCGACTTGGAATTTAGTTACGAGTCGGCGGAAGGGTTCTTTGGGGGGGGGGGGCAAGGAGGGGGGATAGGGAAGCAAGGAAGGAGAGGTGGGAAGAGGAGGGATGATGGGGGCTAGAGACATGGAAGGAGGGATGTGGGGAAGGAATAGGGGTGGGAGGCATGGAAGGGGATAGGGAAGCAGGGAAGGAGGGATGGGAAGAGGAGGGATGGGGGGAAGGGATAGGGGTGAGAGGCATGGAAGGGGATAGGGAAGCAGGGGAGGGATGGGGGGAAGGGAGGGGGATGGGGATTAGAGGTATGGAGGGAGGATAAGGAGGCTAGGAAGGAGGGGGGTGGAAGAAAGGGAGGTAAGAGAGAGACAGGGAAGGGGGATAGGGGGATAGAAAACTTGGAAAAGGGAAGAGGACGTAGGGAGGCAGGGAAGAGGTGATAAGGGGTAGGGAAGAGGGGATAGTTGTGCAGGGAAAGGGGAAATTGACAGGGGGAGGAGGGGTACAAGGGGGAAGGGTGTGAATGGGAGTGGGTGAGTAATAGTGGGGAGGAGAAGGAAGGGAAGAGTAGAGGGCAAGCGATGATGCCAGATAATGATGAGAGATGACGTCTAGTGATGCTGGGTTTCTTGCAGTGGGTCGTCCCTCGTGCCGGGCCCTTCTATTTCGCTTTCTCCTTTATTACTCTTTTGCTGCTATCCACTCCCCTCTCCCGCTGTCTCTTCTCCTCCCCTCTCGCTCCACTTTTACATTGAGAAGCTGGCTGGCGGCTGCATTTCCAACTACCCTTCCTTTCACTCTTCCCCCTCCCCTCGTCTTCCCCCTTTTTTCTCTCCCTTCCTCTCTTTTGGTCCCGGTTTCCCTTCCCCTCCTTACCCCCTCTCCTATCTTCCCTCCTTCCCTCCCTCCCCTTCTCCCCCTCCTTCTTTCTTCTCCTCCCTTTCTTCCTGTTCCGTCTTCCCCCTCCTCTCTCCTCTCCCCTCCTCCTGTCCCTCTCCCTTTCCCCTCATCTCCAGAGATCATCTCCCAAGAACACAATGCTGGGCAGGAATTTTTGCCCGAATTATCACCCACTTTCGCCAAGTCTCAAGTCGAAACTTTTTTCCCCTTCCCCCCCTTTTTATCCCCGAAGCTTGCGCCAGTGTTGGGCTGCGATTTTTAAGTCTTAATGGCATGTTTACCCTCAGTGTTTATTGGTGTTTACAGTGGCCAAGCGAGGGAGGGATATAGCCTGCTTGAGCCTGCTTGAGCCTGCTTGAATATTGGCCGCGACCTGCTCGAGTCTTCTCCTCCTCCACTCGTACTTGGTACCTTGTATCTCACAATAATTAAAGGTACAGGTAGATGTTTAAGCGAGATATTAACTTTGGTTTTCGTATAGCGCTACACTCTGCTTGGGTGTATTGTTTGGCGTTACCGATGGCCATATCACTCATTTTTATTATGCCTGGAGAATTTTGGTAATGATCGCCGTGGCTTTGGCGAGGCGGAGTTATACAAAGGGGATAACTTAGGGAAGGGAAGGGCGGGGGGGGGGGGAAAGGGGAATGGGGAGAATGGGATGGGAATAGGGAATAGGGAAGGGATGAAGGGGTGAGGGGGAGAAGGGAGGGGAATGGGAAAGGGTTAAGGGGGAGAAAGGGAGGGGAATGGAGAATGGGGAATGGTTGAGGGGGAGAAAGGGAGGGGAATGGGGAAGGGATGAGGAGAATGGGGAATGGTTGAGGGGGAGAAAGGGAGGGGAATGGGGAAGGGATGAGGAGAATGGGGAATGGTTGAGGGGGAGAAAGGGAGGGGAATGGGGAAGGGATGAGGGGGAAAAGGGGATAGGAATAGGGAAAGGAGGCGGGAGAAAGTGGTATGAGGAAAAGATGAGGGGGAGAAAGGGAGGAGAATGGGGAAGGGATGGAGGGGGGAATGGGATAGGAATAGGGAATTGGGAGAGGATGAAGGGGAGAAAGGGAGGGGAACGAGGAAGGGTCGAGGACAGAGGGAGGGGAATGGGGAAGGTAGGGGGAAGTGAGGTATAAGTGAGGAGCTAGGGAGAGGGGAGGTTCAGCAAGGAGGTAAGGGGGAGATGACCGAGGGGAAAGAGGACGAACATGTGAGCATACAATGAGGGAGCATTTAATGAGTGAGGGGGAGGGGGAGGGGGTTACTGGTAAGGGGAAAGGAGAGGGGCAAAGCTGCCGTCTTGGTGATATTTGTTTGTTTATGCTCGGAAGGCGAGAACAATATGCAGCTGATTTATACGTGTGTTACAGCCTCTCTTCTCTCCCTCATTCTCGTTTATTCAGATAATTGCTCCTCCTTCATTGGCTGTTTGTTCTTGCGTTTTTCCTCTTCTCCTTGGGCCTTGAATTCAGCCGTTTATCATGTACTGTCACACTTCATTTTCTTTTTTTACACTTTGTTTTCTTTCATAATCAGATAGATATATAGAAAATATATCCTGTATTAATGAATATGTTTAAATAAATAATTAGCCAGTCATATGAATTAATAAAAAATAATGCAAAATAAATAGAAGTAATGTATATAATTATTCAATAATAAATTTATAAGTAAGGGGACAGTATGTAAACAAACAAACTATAAAACTTGATCCTGTTAACCTCCAGCCTATCACCCAAATCCTTCCTTTTTGCAAACCTAAAACTTTTTTTTTTTTTTTTTTGTAAAACGAGAATTCACAGAGCCCTCACAATGAATGAAGCAATGGAAAGCAAGGGTCGGTCACTATAGATAGAATTATTTAAAAGTTTTTTTTTATGTAACTGCTTCTGCTTGCGGTTTCTGTGACGTCGGAGTACTGTCAATGATGACGTCAGAACCACAACATCGATGACGTCACTCAAATTAGCAACCGCCAGACGGCCAGAGTTCCACAGTATTCATTTTAGAGAAAAATTACCCTTTTTCATATTTCTGATTAAGGATCTTTGCTACATTAAAGGCCATATCGAGATTCGCAACGACTTCAAGACAAAGGAACACGACGTCGGCCTCGAAAATGGCGCGTTTGTCATAGTTCCGTTTTCTTTATTTTTCCATTTTCTGTTGATTTTTTTTCTTGTGGTCTTTTTGTTTTTCCTCCTTTTCCACTTTTCGTTTTTTATTTTGTTTTTCCTATTCTCTCTCCGATTGCTCTTCGTATTCACATTTGTTTTTATTGTCATTGTTACAGTTATTTTATTGTTATTACTTACTTTATTAACTTTTTAAATGTCTCTCCTCCCTCCGATTTCTCGTTTTATTAATTCTTTTCTGTTTAATTATTATCAACTTCCTCCTTCCTTCGATATTTCCTCCCCTTCATTTTTTGTGGTTATTATTACCATTGGCGTGCACAGACTTTGAGAAGGGCAGTGCCTTAGTTGGAAGGAGGCCCCTCCAGTGACTGAATATTATAATCCGGTGCCCTTTGTGAAATGGCATTTTCTCCCCCCCTCCCCCCCCCTTTTTTTTTCTATTGTAAAAGGGCGGTTCTGCTTTTCTCTAATTTGGCGAAGCGAGCATCTGGATTTTGACGAAACATAGTACTTACTTATCATAACTTTGACTAAACGAGCACATTCTTCCCTAGGATATGACGGAACGAGCTTTTTCTTCCCCCGATTTTGACGAAGCAAACATTTTCTTTCATTTATCCTAGCTAAACGAGTATTTTCTTCCCCAGAATCTCAAGCATCTCCTTAATTATCACTATATTTAGAAAAAAAATTATCTTATGCTTCTTCTCTTCTTCTTGAGAGTGTTATCCTGCTTATGTGTCTCTTCCCCTGTCGCCTTTTTGTGTATGATGAATCTCTGATAGGTCATATTGACTGATGTATCTCTAAACGTCTCTCTCGTAATGTCAGCTTTTCAAAGGTCATCTAGTAACTGGTTTCACTTCCGGTGTTACATGTTTTATATTATCTCTCTCTCTCTCTCTCTCTCTCTCTCTCTCTCTCTCTCTCTCTCTCTCTCTCTCTCTCTCTCTCTCTCTCTCTTTCTCTGTCTCACTCTTTCTCTCTCTCGCTCTCATCTGTTTGTTTTGTGTTTTTTGGTTTTACTTTCTATCCTAGTTTGTTGTTTATTTTCGGTCTGGTTGTTTGTATTTCATTGTAATCTCCTCTTTGTTCTCTTTCTTTCGTTTTTTTCTCCGTTTCTCTCATTTCTTCACCTCCTCACTCCCCAGCTTTATCAGTCCATATATCTTAATACAAATGTTTTCTTACTTTTATTGTGTCTCATTCTTTCTTTGGTTATCATTACTACTTTTACTGTTGTTTTGTTTTGTTGTTGTTATTATTTTAATTATTATTATCCTTATCACTACCATTACCATTACCATTGCCATTATTACGATTATGATCATTATCATTATTATAATCATTATCATCATTGCTATTATCATTTTGCTGGTAGAGTATGCAACGGGTAGAGTGAGTATATGTCCTTAATAAGATCTTTAATAAAAAAGAAGAAATATATGTATGTTATAAGGGGTTAGAAAGGAGGGAGGGGGGGGGGGCTGTGGTTAAGGTGTCCGTAATATTGTTATTGTTATTGTTATGGGAACAGTAATTGTAACATCTTCGTTTTATTTTTCTAGAGCGAGCTTTATGATTCATTTGGGACCTTATGTCCCGTGTAAGGTAAGATGAAATTTAAAAGGGCCATTTAGAGATATATATATATATGTTATCAAGAAATTCAAATATATTGTTGTTATGCATTTAATTTGGAGTATTAATTTGTCCGCTCTCTTTCTTTTCTCTCTCTCTCTCTTTCTCTCTCTCTCTCTCTCTCTCTCTCTCTCTCTCTCTCTCTCTCTCTCTCTCTCTCTCTCTCTCTCTCTCTCTCTCTCTCTCTCTCTCTCGCACTCTCACTCACTCTCTCATTCTCTCACCCTCTCTCTCTGTCTAATATTTTCCCTTATTTTCTCTCTTTCTTCCTTTCTCCCTCTCTCCCCGGTACCTGTGCGCTTATCCCCCTACCCCTATCCCCTACCTACATTATCCACCCCTAATACTCTTCCCCCTTCCTCCTCCCCCTCCCCTTGCGCCCTAGCTAATCTGCTGGAACACGATTTGTTTTAAACAAGTAATCCTTAGTGTCATTATATGAGGATTAGAGCTGATTACAGTCGCCATAATCGTCAAGTGTTATGTTGATAGTATGGGAGGCTGTCTTGCTGTTCTGTTTCTTTTACCTTTTTCTCTTTTTGTTTTCTCCCTTTTTCCCCTTCTCATAGTCCCTATCTTCATCCCTTTACCCACTTCCCCACACCCCTTACTCCCTCGTTATTCGCCTTTCCCCAACCCTGCCCCACACCCCTCCCCCCTCCCATTCTTTCCCTTTTTTCGGCGAGAGTGTTTGTGAGAAGAGCTGACTTTTTCCCTAGTTTTTTCCCCTCTTTTCCCCCGTTTGAGGCTCGGTGATGGTCATGTGTGCTTTGGACGGGAAGCGAGAGTGTGTATTTAGAGGCAGGTATAGAAGACACGGTCTAGGGGAAAATGGCATTTTGTTCCCTTTAAACGCGAGGTTTTTTTCTTGTCCTTATTCTCATTGTTTCTTGTCCTAAATTCTATCATTGTTTTCCTTTCTTCTTTCTTTCGGTTTGGTTCGTTAATCCCATTTAGATTATGCTTGTACTTATTCTTGTTGGTGTTCTATGTTTATATTTAATTCGTTTGATCCATTTTTGCTATGATTTTTTTAAGGTTCATTTTCAATTCTTATTCATTTTCTTATTATAGTAATCATTATTTATCTTTTGTTGCTCTTTCTGAGAATGTTATTTACTCTCCGTAAGTGTTATCCTTTTTGCTTTTCCTTGTTTGTTACTTATCTTATTCAACCTTAATTTAGGAATCATGTTAAGATAATTAACAATTGTTAGTTAATTGCTTTTATTTCTAGTATTTGTTGTTGTTGTTGGAGAAAGAGGAGGAGAAGAAAGGATACCGTAATAAAAGAGGTAAAGGTAAATGGGGAGGAATGGAAGATATTGAGATTAGGAGACTTGAATGAACAAAAAGAAAGGAATAGAGAGAAAGGGTGAACGAGGAAAGGGTTGAAGGTTAAACAAAGAGAGAGAAGCAGAGGAGGAGGAAAACAAGGTGAAGAAAGGATACATAATGTTGATTATGATAATAGTACTAATTGTGGAGATATTAGTTATCAAAACATAATGAACATATCGTCGATATAAGATAATTTGCATGTACGAATAGGGTTTATGAATTCGTTAAAAGTAAAAACAAGAACAATGCAATTGAATGAAAAAAATATCCACGACATTAAAGTAAGTACTGACACTTGATGGTTGTAATGATGATGATAACTATGAGGATGAGGATTATAATAAAGATTATAACTTTAATAAAAAGAAAAAAGAAAGTCTGTTGCAAGTAGGACCATAAAATCTTTTCCATCGAGATTAGCTTTGCGTTCTGGAATTTGGTTGTTGCAAACTCTACTGTTTATTGCATTCGTATGAGAGTCGACTTGATTACACTTGCGAAGAGGCTGCAGGCTTGGTGGGTCTTGAGATGGTTTGAAAATAGGATTTTATTAAATTGGGAGGTGGTATCTGTGCTATTTGAGAAGCGAGTTGGCAATGTTGAAATGGGAAGTGGTAATTGTGGTGTTTGAAAAGTGGAGGGCTATGGAAATGTAATAGGAGGTGTGGTTGTGGATCTGTTGTAATCAGAAGTGGATATTGATATAGGTAGGGATGTGGGAATATTGCAATGGGAGGTGGTTATTGTGGCCTCGTAGAAGTGTGTGTGGGGGGGGGGGGGAGGTTGAGGATATGTTGTAATAGGAGATGGAAATTGTAATATTTGAGACGTGGTAGGGTTGTTGAAATGGGATGTTGGGTTGTAGTCCTCTAAAAACGGGAGGTGGTAACTGTGGTATTTGGGATTAGGTACAGTAATGAATATGTTAAATAGGAGGAAGATTTTTTTTTTTTTTTTTTTTTTTTTTTAAAGAGGAGGGGGGATATTAAAATGAGATATGGTAATTGTAGTACTCAGAAGTGTGGAGGTGTGATATTGTGATGGGATATGGTAAATATAAATGTGGTATATGGAAAGGTTTAGGCCTGTGGAAATGTTAAAAGGGAAATAGTCATTGTGGTATTTGAGAAATGGTAGGGTAGTGAATATGTTGAAATAGGAGGTACTAATGTCGATTTTGATAAGGAATCGTCCTCATCACTA
>NC_061844.1:7736973-7740197 GCF_019202785.1 Penaeus chinensis
GAGGGGTATAGGTGGGGACGGGGAGGGGTATTAGTGGGAAGGGGAGGGGTATAGGTGGGAAAGGGAGGGGTATTAGTGGGGACGGGGAGGGGTATAGGTGGGAAGGGGAGGGGTATTAGTGGGGACGGGGAGGGGTATTAGTGGGGCAGGGGAGGGGTAATAGTGGGGCGGGGGAGGGGTATTAGTGGGGCGGGGAGGGGTATTAGTGGGGCGGGGAGGGGTATTAGTGGGGCGGGGGAGGGGTATAAGTGGGGACGGGGAGGGGTATTAGTGGGGAAGGGGAGGGGTATTAGTGGGGACGGGGAGGGGTATTAGTGGGGCGGGGGAGGGGTATTAGTGGGGCGGGGGAGGGATATTAGTGGGGACGGGGAGGGGTATTAGTGGGGAAGGGGAGGGGTATTAGTGTGGCGGGGAGGGGTATTAGTGGGAACGGGAGGGGTATTAGTGGAGCGGAGGAGGGTATTAGTGGGGAAATGAGAACGGACTCGAAATCTAGACAGGTGAAAGATCTATATCCCTTTTTTATTAAGTGAAGTGTTGAGGACTGGTGGGACAAAGGAAGCGCCATGAATTACTTTTCTGGATTACTTTTGTAGGGAGAGAGGGAGAGAGAGAGAGAGAGAGAGAGAGAGAGAGAGAGAGAGAGAGAGAGAGAGAGAGAGAGAGAGAGAGAGAGAGAGAGAGAGAGATCAAGGGAGACAGACAGAAAGCAAGGGAGACAGACAGACAGATAGTTAGAGACAGCGAGACCTAGAATAACGCAAGGAAACCGAAAGAGAGAGACAGAAAGAGACACACAAAAAAAGAGATTGGTGATAAAAAAAGACCCAAAAAATGATTGTCAGTCTTTTAGCTCGTCACCGTAACCTTGCAGGAGCTGGGAGAATTTTGTCTGTTTACTTTATTGGAAAAGGTCAAAACGGGAAATATTTTTTATTTTTTTTATCAAGGGGGATAGAGACTCTACCCGGCTTTGAGAGTTTGTTTTTAAGTGTTTGATGTGTTTTTTGTTTATTTTTATTTGTTATATATATTTGTGTATATATATATAAGTATATATATATACTTATGCTTATTTTCTTACTGAGGAGTCACAAGTTTATCTTCGTGCTTCTTTCTGTCGCTCTTACGCTTATGTATATATATATATATATATATATATATATATATATATATATATATGTGTGTGTGTGTGTGTGTGTGTGTGTTATGATATATATATATATGATGAGTGTTTTCCAGATTTCCTGGGTTTTGTAAATCTACAATGCGATTATAAAAGTATTTCATGTAACATGAATTATTTTTGTATATGTAAAAGAATTAATCACGAACAAATTAAAATGTTTCACAGATTAATCGTTTATCTTGGTGATATGTGTATGTGTTTAAGTGCGTGAATGTGTGTATATATGTATATATATATATATGTATTCATATATAGTATATCTCCACCTACACATCGTCATTCAGACAATTCCTCACATGGACGTCTACACGTACACATTTTTCTCCACATATATTTGCTCACACGCATTCATACTGTCATTTCTTCAAATGCACATGTTCACACACAAGCTACATCTCCACATTCAGAAATACTGTGTATTTTCGTAAACTCATAACACGCATACTTTAATAAAGAGAGAGAGAGACACGTGTGGATATATGACACAAAACAAAGATTTTTTAGATAAAGCATTTTTTAGATAGTGGCAGTTATGATGTTGTTTTTTTCTTTCATTTTTCTATTTCCCCCTTGTCTTCTTTTTCTTTTTCTTTTTTTCATCTTCATTGCTTTTTTTTCACTTCGTTGATTTAGTGCTCTTTTTTCATAATTTATTTTGTATTATGCTTTTGAGGGGAAATGTGTTATGTTTTTTTGTGGGGGGAAATTAGTCAATTCTATTTTTTTCATTTTTTGTGTGCTCATGAAAGTGTGTGTGTATGTGTGTGTGTGTGTGTGTGTGTGTGTGTGTGTGTGTGTGTGTGTGTGTGTGAGTGTGTGTGTGTGTGCGCGTGCGTGCGTGTGTGTGTGTTTGTGTGTGCGCGCGCGCGCGCGCGCGCGCGTGTGTGTGTGTGTGTGTGTGTGTGTGTGTGTGTATGTGTGTATGTGTGTGTTTACATATATATTTGCGTATGCATGTGTACGGATATGATTTAGATATTATGTATCTTTCAACCATATATCTCTACCCATATAATTCCATACTGACACGCAATTCTCCCTTAGCATGGCGTGACGTGAATAACTTTCGTCCTGGTAACTTTAAAGGATGAATTTGCGTTGTGGTCGTCTCTCTCTCTCTCTCTCTCTCTCTCTCTCTCTCTCTCTCTCTCTCTCTCTCTCTCTCTCTCTCTCTCTCTCTCTCTCTCTCTCTCTCTCTCTCTCTCTCTTCTCTCTCTTTCTCTTTCTCCATCTATCAATCCTATCTATCTATAAATCTAACATGTTTATCGTGCGTTCTGTTCAGTGATAAGAATTGCAAGACTGGTAATGATGATGATATTAATAATAATGATAATGTTGATGATAATTATAATGATAATAATAATGATGATGATGATAACAATAATAATAATAATAATAATATTCATAGTAATAATAATGGTGATAGTAATTATGGTAATAGTAATAGTCCTAGTTATAATGATAATGATTATGATAATGATTATGATAATAATGACAATAATGATAATGTCATGATGATAGTATTTATAATGAGAGTAACAGCGATAATGATAATAATAATGATAATAGTAATGATAATGATATAAAGATAATGATGACAATGAAAATAACCAAAACAAATCATGATAATGAAAAAAATAATAATCGTAATGATAATGAGTTAGGAAGTGATGCACTCATTAAAACGGTCAGAAATGATGGTAATGATAAGTAAGAGCAATGATAATTATGATTCTGATGATAAAGCCTAAAATATAATGATGATAATAATACCTGCGAAAATAACACTTGCAAAAATTTAACGAAAATAACACAAACATAATGAAGAAGAAATGATGGAAGCAAAATTATCATAATGGTAAAAATAATTATATTGATAATGATACTAATCATTACTATAATGAGGATGATGATGACAGTGATAATGATAATAATCATGTTTATAATGATGATGATGACAATGATAATGATAGTAATACCAATGATAATGATAATGCTAATAATAATGATTGTGAAAATATTGATAATGATA
>NC_061844.1:7740297-7745297 GCF_019202785.1 Penaeus chinensis
GTTAATGTGAGGAAAGGTTCATTTGCATATTTTGTTCCTCTCTCTTTCTCTCTCTCCATCTATTTATCTGCCTATCTTTCTATTAGTCTGTCTAACTTTCTATCTCTCCATCTGTCTGTATATGTCTATCTATCTATCCACCTACCTACATATCTATCAATATACCTGCGCGTTTATCCATCAATCTGTCTGTCTTTCTATCTATCTATCGGTCTATCTTGTTTGTCTTTCGCTTTCAAAGGATTACATAGATACGTTTAGCGAAGAATGGAATATATATATGTATATATACATACATATATATATTTATATATATGTATTTATGTGTATATATATGTAGATAGATAGATAGATAGATATATTATGTGAAGCTTTAATGTGCGATCCTTTTTATTCCATTTGGAAAAAAACGGGAGATGAATTTTTGATTATGAATAAAATTTGGTAAGAGATTAAAAATGGCCTAAAGATACTTAAATTTAATTGGATAACTTAAAATTACGACACCACACACGCTCCATTTATAATAATGCCGTCCAGTGTAGGCGTTGAGGATAAACAGGGCACAACGAAAGAAAAAAAAAAAATACATGTTTTCCTTTCTTTTTTTCATTAACATGTATAAGATAAAATAAAGTATTTTTTTTTCAAAAAATCTTTAAAAAATATTGAATCTGTAGAAGCTATCGACAAAATGAGAATTTCCCCGTCTGTCTGTGTTCACTCGAAGAAACACAGAATAAGGAAGAGCTGAAGCGATAGAACGGAGAGGGGGAAACGAGGGGTAATACAAGAGAGGAGGTAAGAGAGGGAGAGAGAGACGAAGATGAATAAAGGATTAACCCACGAAAATGACGAGGGAGAGCAAACAGAGAGAGAGGAGAGGTCGAGTGATGGAGCAAATAGAGAAGGACATTATTACAGAAATGCTTCAATCTTCATGCACTGGGCGTGTGGCAGGGTTTCCATGACCTCTCCCTCGCTGGCTCTGTTTCTTTGTCTCCGCGTTTCGCTCGCTTTCTCCTGCTTTCTCTACTTTTCTCCTGCGTTCTCTTGGGTTTCTTTCTTGTTTCTGTTTTTTCCTGCTTTCTCTTGGGTTTCTTTTTTGTTTCTGTTTTCTCCGGATTGTCTCTCTCTCTCTCTCTCTCTCTCTCTCTCTCTCTCTCTCTCTCTCTCTCTCTCTCTCTCTCTCTCTCTCTCTCTCTCTCTCTCTCTCTCTCTCTCTCTCTCTCTCTCTCTCTCTCTCTCTCTCTCTCTATCTATCTATCTATCTATCTATCTATATATATATATATATATTGTGTTTATCTGTTTATCTATCTATTTATATTTATCTATATATTTGTCAATTTGTCTGCGTTTTCTGTCTATCTCTTTATATGTGTCTTTCTGTCTATCTATTTGTCTATGTCTTTCTATCTATCGATCTATTTATCATTTTCTTTCCTCTGGTTTTACTTTTCCATCTTACAACTTAACACAATTTTAGAATCTCACCCTATAAAACCAAAAACAAAACAACAACAAGAAACAAACAAGAAACAAACAACAAAAACACTGCAACACACACAAAAAAAAAAAAAAAAAAGCAATCAAGAATCCCTCGCTGTCGTCTTGAAAAAGATTCGAGATGTTTTCCTGTCTCTTGTGTTATTTAAGGCGCGGTGTTACTTGGTGTTCCCACAGCATTACCTTAGAGATTTATAACATAGGCGGAAATTATTCTTTTGAAATGTTGTTCCAAACTCTTAAACAGGAGTGTGAAAGTGTTAACGATGTGGAGATTTACCTTTTTTATGTTCAGTGTTGTGTGTGTGTGTGTGGGGGGGGGGGGGGGGGTTGAAGTGTGTATTATGTGAAATAAAACACGAAGAATTTTTTCAAAACGTTTTGTTCGGTGTTCTTGACACTGCATATTACTAAACTACCCTTAAGAATGGCTTATGAATCTGAAATCTCAAGGAGAAATCAGCATCAACATTTCATATCTAAGAAAGACGTATACAAAGATCTACAACCGAAAATTAAAACAGATAAAGTAAATAGATAAAAAGAAGAAGACCCGTGTAGAGTCGTAAACAAGTAAAGTCGTCTTTTCTTTTGACTAAATATACCCTTCACAAACAAACATACTTAGACGTTGAGCAGCCAATGAAAAGGTGAAATGCTTCAGATAAGTAGATTAGAGATCCGTTTGTCCTCCACAAAGCTTCTTAGATTAAAAACAGAATATTTTGATTGCTCTTGCGTGCCCTTTTTCAATAGTAATGTAAGTAGTTTAAGGAATTATCTTCCGTAATTACTGGGATGTTAAGAATTAAAACAGATCTTAGCCTGAGTACTTGTTTCATAGATGTGGATGACTGGGCGTTTTTGTTACTTATTATTCTTTTTTTTTCAGTGTATTTTTTTTTTCTTCTTCTTCTTCTTTTCTTGTTATTATTATTATTCTTTTTCTGATATTTCGTTTTTTTATGCTTATTCTCGTTTGTGTTCTTCTTTTTTCCTTTCATGTTTATCTTTCTTCCTTTTGCTTCCTTCTCCTTCTCCTCCTCCTCTTCTTCGTCTTCCTCCTCCTCCTCCTCCTCCTCCTCTTCCTCCTCCTCCTCCTCCTCCTCCTCCTCCTCCTCCTCCTCCTCCTCTTCCCTCTCTTCCATCGCCACCACCTATTCCTCCTCCTCCTCCTCCTTTTCTTCAATTCCTCTTCGGCCCCGCGCTTTTCTCTCACGCCTACGCCTCATGCCCCATCTAGCCTCACCCTTGACACTCCAACGCTAACACTCATCCCTCACTTCAACCTCGGGCCCAAACCCTTTTCCAGTCACACAGCCTCGCCGCCTTCGCACTTCAGCCGAACACGCCCTTGTGATCGCTGCGGGAAGGGCAAGGCGACGAGGGAACGGAGGATGGGGGGAAAAGGGAAAGGTAGAGAGAAAGAGATAGGTAGGTAGATAAAGATACACACACTCACAGACCTATAGCTTATTTCATTAGAAATAATTATTCAAATTATCTCCTCACATATTCATTCCTTCATTCATTAAACTTTTCACCAACCATCACATTCATTCTCTTTTTCCCTAATTCTCATATGTTACCTCTCTCCCTTCATCCCTTTCTTTATTCAACTTCACTCTTTTAAACTCTTATTTTTAAGTCTTTCGTCCACCCTCTTGGAATGGTAACCAGGCACGCGCTCTCTTTTTGCCAGGCGAGTCAAAGGTGTTGGTTGCAACGTACATGCTGCAGGAATTGCACTGCAGAGGGAAAGAGAAATAAGCAGCTAAATAGTGGAAAGTTAACGGCCACTTGCTCTATTAGCCGAGACGAGGGGGAACAGGAGGGGGGGGGGGGGGGTGGAAATGAAGGAGAAAAAGAAGGAAGGATGGAAGGCGAGAAAGACCAGAGAAAGAAACAATGCAATATTCTGGAAAGTGTTTATAAGATGGATTTTATGTGTGTTATGTATCGAAAGTGTCTCTATTTCGCTCTCTCTCTCTTTCTCTCTCTCTCTATCTATCTCTCTCTCTCTCTCTATCTATCTATCTATCTATCTATCTACCTACCTAATCCTTTCCACCCGGTGACTCACTCCCGAAGTCAAATCATTATGATGTAACATCTGGATAACCGACGGAACTTGCGTCTCAGAATAGGATTACGTTAAGTAGAATTTAGAGCAAATCTCGTTTAAAGTGGACAACTTCGGTAGGCGAAAGGAAGTTTGATCTTCTTGTTCCTTCTTGATTTCTTCTGTATGCTTGGTTCTTTTATTTTTCCATCTTATTCTCTCCCTTTTCTTCTTTTCTTCTTGTGCAGACAGGGCCAACTTCGTTAATTGATTTTTTTTTCTTCATCCTCTTCTTTATATTATTTTTCTCTCTGTTTTCCTTTTTCGTCTTTTGTTATATATAACGTAGACAGAATTAGAACAGAGATAGAACCTGGAGCGAGAAAGGCACAAGATTGTCCTTCACTTACATCTCTATCGAATTAAAAATAAAAGAGGGGGGTGTAGAGGAAAAATAGTAGATGGTATTGGCGAATCTGTGCTGTGTAATACCCTTTGATAGTTGCTATTTCCCTTTCTCTTTCTAAATGTTTGTCGGTTCTCTCTCTCTCTCTCGCTCTCGCTCTCTCTCTCTCTCTCTCTCTCTCTCTCTCTCTCTCTCTCTCTCTCTCTCTCTCTCTCTCTCTCTCTCTCTCTCTCTCTCTCTCTCTCTCTCTCTCTCTCTCTCTCTCTCTCTCTCTCTCTCTCTCTCTCTCTCTCTCTCTCCTTCCCTCCCTCCTTCCCTCTCTCTCCTTCTCCCTCTCCCTCTCCCCATCCCTCCCTCCCTCCCTCCCTCCCTTCTTCCCTCCTTCCCTCCTTCCCTCCATCCCTCCTTCCCTCCCTCCCTTCTTCCCTCCTTCCTTCCCTCCCTCCCGCCCTCCCTCCCTCCCTCCCTCCCTCTCTCCCTCTCTCCCTCTCTCCCTCCCTCTCTCTCTCTCTCTCCCTCTCTCTCTCTCTCTCTCTCTCTCTCTCTCTCTCTCTCTCTCTCTCTCTCTCTCACTCTCTCTCTCTCTCTCTCTCTCTCTCTCTCTCTCTCTCTCTCGTTTATTTTTCCCATACTTCTCCATCCTAAAGGAAATGAAGAGAATCCAAAAGCCATCGATAACTGTCCATATTCACCTTCGGAACAAAACAGCATCGAAATCTTCCCAAGCAATCATAATCTGATTGAATACTTTATACATCCCACCTGTTATTCACACTCACAACGAATGAATGAACGTTATTCCCAGAGTTTACAAATTTGTTTACACCGTTCGTCAGGTAGGTTGGTCGGTTCCATCACATATCTTTCAGTCCCCGGATGAATTTAATCCTTTGGTAATCGCTGGAAGAGGTTCCCGGATGCTCTGTTGTCGAGGGAGCCAAGTTTAGAATGATTTTTTTTGTAGAATCTAACTCTCTTTAGTGACGAGGCTATAAGTGCGACGACGAGGAGGGTAGGAAGGAG
>NC_061844.1:7750297-7752797 GCF_019202785.1 Penaeus chinensis
TTTATGCGATATAATGAAGATAGGCAGTCCATACTTTCATATAGTTTTGTAGAAGTTCATGCATGTTAAAGGAAAAGAAAGGTAGAAAAATTAAAATATAAGAGAGAGAGAGAGAGAGAGAGAGAGAGAGAGAGAGAGAGAGAGAGAGAGAGAGAGAGAGAGAGAGAGAGAGAGAGAGAGAGAGAGAGATAAGTTCATGTTTAAGGTAAAGAAAGGCAGAGAAATTAAAAGATGAGAGAGAGAGAGAGAGAGAGAGAGAGAGAGAGAGAGAGAGAGAGAGAGAGAGAGAGAGAGAGAGAGAGAGAGAGAGAAATTCATGTTAAGGGAAAAAAAATAAAAGATTAAAGGATGATAGATAGAGTAAGAAGGGGTGAAAGAAGAAAAAGTGAAACTAAAAGAGAGAGAAAAAAAAAGAGAGAATTGGAAAGAGAAAAAAACAAAGAAGAAGTAGAATAATAAAGAGAAAGAAAGATCATGAGAAGTAGAAAGATGAAGAAAAGAAAATATTTTATAAAGCGAACAGAAAGAGAAGGCAGAAATAAAGAGAGAAACAGGGAAAGAGAGAGAGAGAGAGCGAGGGACCTTACAAAGCTAGAGTGATTATAGTACACGCATCAACGAAGCCCAAGAGATATCATCAAAAGCTTTTGGATTAAATGAAGATATCTGCGTTACCGTTGGCGGGGGGAGGGGGGGGGGGCGGGGAAAAGGACTTAGAAAGTAGAATATTTAAAAAGGGGGTTAAGGGAACATGTGTTAAAGGGAGAGGGAATTGGAGAAAGGAAAAGAGTAAAAAGTAGTTAATGGGGAAATATATTTTAGATTGATATTTGTGGGGAAGAGAGTAAATAGAAGAAAGTAGGGAATGAGAGAAAGTGTTATTAAAAAGTGTGGAAATTAAGAGATATGGTTTACTTGTTTGATTATCTGTGTTTGATCACGTTTCAACATATGGAAGTAATTCCAGATGAAAATAAAAAGGAAAGGGGAAAAAAGTAGACAAGACCAGAGATATTAATATTTTGCGGTATGTTGTCAGACCAACTGCCTTTGAAGCTTAGCAGAGGCTTAGACGTAAACTTTGTTTAATTGCTCTAAGCTGGTATCATTAAGAAGATAAATATACATTTAGATTATTCATATTTTCAAATTATATACTTTTATAGAAATTGGTTCCTTCATTAATAAAACCAATCAGGTGATCTGCCGCGAAAAAAGATCGTCTTCCAGGCTTCCAGGCAGTTCCTCCAGATGATTGGCAGTTTTCTGGGTCGTTCGAGTTCTTCTTGCCTCTTGAAGACGAATCATAGAGTCCCTGTTGCCATGGGGACGGAACGCGAAATAGGGTGAAGGGCCGCGTAGATTTGAGCGCTGGCTGCCTCACTATCAATTATTAAAGTTACGGGCATATTCTGATTTTGCCAATAAACTTCTTTTTTTTTCCTGAAATGTGAACGATTTATCGAAGTTATTAATGTATATACAGAAGCAAAATCCTCTTAGGAGATACAGATTATCAGAATAAAAGAGCAGAAAATCCTCTCCCCATGCTATCCGTAGATCAACTAATTGCTGACGAAATTCGATGCGGTTAATCACACTAGGTGGGCGTGACTCACCATCTGCCCTGGACGCTGATTGGCCACCGATCAGTCGTTTTTTGTTGTAATTTTTTGATACTTAAAATGTCCACTTAACGAAATTTGTTGATAATGGCAATGATAATATTCTTGAAACTAATTGTTTACGTTTTGGTTTCTGTCTTTCTCTCTCAGCTTCGCTTCTCTCCCTTCCTCTTTCCTCACCTTTCCCCCTCTCCCTTCCCCTGTACTCTTCCCTTCATTCCGGTCTCCCTTCTCCCCTCTTCTAATTCTCCCAGTCTCCCCTTCGTTCCTTCCTTCCCTCTCTCCCTTTCCTTAGCTTTATCCAGCTGTGACACTAAATTCTCCCATACCTCGGAAAGCCTATACCTGATACTTATATTAATGGCTGCCCCTGCCATCCATTACTTAGCGGCATGTGATTAATTATTCAACGACAGATGATTATAGTTTTATGGCGTGTAATAGATTATGACGGGAGTGAATTAATCACAGATACTGCCACCCCTATACCCCACTATCCCTCCCCCAACTATCACTTCTACCTCCCCTCTATGTCCTCTCAGCCCTCTCCCCCACCCCCTGTGTCACCTCCAACCTCTCTCTACCTTCTTACCCCCCCCCCTCTCTCCCGCTACCCTCCTGTGATACCTCAACCCTCCCCCCCCCCCACACACACACTTCTGTCACCTCTCCCTTCAATATTACTTCAGCCACGTCTCTACCTCCACTACCCTGTTCTATCTACTATTTCTGATCTATCCCCCCTTTACCACCTCTACCCCCTCAAGCCCCCCCCCACCCCCACTCCCACTCCCCTCCTTCATTCTCACTGTCTTTCCTCTTACCCTCCTACAGCCTCCTTTTCCTTTCCCTCCCCTCCTTCCCCCTTCCCATAC
>NC_061844.1:7757797-7760297 GCF_019202785.1 Penaeus chinensis
TAAAGGCCATACGATGATAATGATGGCATAGATAGCAACAGATAAGGATAACATAGTGCTTCGAAGCGAGAGGTACTTGAGTCAAGGAGGAAGACCGGGACTATTTGGAGGACGAGGGTGGTTGTGCAGGAGGAGGAGGAGGAATGGGAAGGAGAAGGGGAGGAAGGACGGGGAGAAAGAGAAGGAAAGGAGGAAAGAGGAGGAGGAGAAGAAGGAGAAGAAGGAGGAGGAGGAAATGAAAGAAGTTGAGAAAGAGGAAGAAAGATATAATGGTGAATAAAACATTTGAAAGAGAAGGATAGAAAGAATAAGAAGAAGTTACAAAGAAAATGAAGAAGAGGAAAAATTATGATGATAAATAAGAATATGAAAGCCTATAATGACATTAATTAGAAGAGGCGGAAAAAAAACGATAACGACGACGAAGAAGAATCAGAAGGAGAGGAAGAGGAAGGGGAAGAATAGGAGGGAGAGGAAGAAGAGTATCAAGGAAGAGGAAGAAGAGTAGGAAGAAGAGGAAAAGGAAGAAGAGTGGGAGGAGGAAGAAGAGTAGGAAGAGGAATAAGACTAGGAAGAGGAGGAGGAAGAGGAAGAAGACTGCGCTATGGCAGCGAGGAAACATGAAAGCGGCCCGTGCGAGTTCCAGTAACGGAGTTGAAAGCGGCCTTCCGCGCTCCTAACTGGTGTTAAGTTAAGCTTGAAGTTGATGAAACGGTGAACCCCATTAAACAGGGTGATTTGGCCGGGAATTTGCTGGTTGCTGTTGCTTTCGATGGCTTTATGCTTTTCTTCGTCGTCTTCTTTCTTTATTTTTTGTTCTTTGTTTCTCCTCTGGTTCTTCTTTTTTCAGTTTCTTCTTTTTTCTATTTTTTTTATTTATAGAGGGTCCTTTTCGTTTTCCTTCTCTCTTCCTTTCTCCCATTATTTATCCTTCTTCATCTTCTCCTTCGTCTCTTCTATTAATACCTTTAATTATTCTATCACTGTTATTTTTTGCTTATTGCTCTTTCACATATTTCCCTCCGTTGTTTCTTTCTTCCTTCCGATTTGCCTCTTACCCTACTGTTGTTGTTGAAGTTATTATTCTAACTTCATGAAGTTTTTCCTCTTTCTGTTCTTTTTCTTTCTTTTGATCCATCTCCATCATTTCCTTTTTATTCTCGTTCATCTTCTACTTTACTTTCCTTTTTATCCTCATCTCATCATTTGCTTCTCTTTTTCTTCGCATTCTCCATCATCCGCTTACTCTTCGTCTTCCTCATTTTCTTTATTTCTAGTAAGTCGGTAAACAACAAAATCCGAAAGATAATACACTGTAACCGGCGCCGGGTAAACAAACAAGATGGCGGACGAAGATTTCCGTGGTATCGTAATTCAACCTAAGCGACCGCCAGGCTTCCTTTAGGAGAGATACCCGAGATGGGCCTCTGTGATACTGTGGCCGCAGGTAAGAGCTCTTTCGCCAAACAAGGAGGGTGGGTATGTGTGTGTATGGGTAGGAGGGGTTGGGGTATGAGGTGGTTGGGTGAGGGGTAAGGTTGTGAGGGGGTGGGGGTAGAGGTGTGAGGGGGTGGGGGTAGGGGTGTGAGGAGGGGGTAAGGGTATGAGGGGAGGCATGTATGGGTGGGTAGGGGTAGGGGCGTGAGGGGGTGGTGTGAAGGGATGGGGGGCGGGGTATGAGGAGGTGGGGTTGATGGGTAGAGGGTAGGGGTATGAGGGGGTGGTTAAGGGGGGGGGGGTAGGGGTATGAGGGGAGGGGTCGGGGAATGGGAATGTTGGGTGGGGGGGGGGGGGATCTGTAAAAAGGCCTATATTGAAGTCTGAGATAACAGGGAGGAGGTAAAGGAGGGAGGGAAGGAGATTTGAGAAAGGGAGAAAGGGATGATAAAGAGAGAGGGGCAAAAATAGCACGAAGGGAAGGAGTGAGAGTGAGGCAAGAAAAGACAGGAAGACGGAAGACAGCAATTAGAAGGAAAGGAAGGAATGAAGCAAGAAAGGAAACATTGGAATAATGAGAAACTGAGAGAATAAAAAAATGAAAGAAATAAGAGAGAGAGAGCAAGTGAGAGATAGATAGAGAGAGAGAGAGAGAGAGAGAGAGAGAGAAGAGAGAGAGAGAGAGAGAGAGAGAGAGAGAGAGAGAGAGAGAAGCAAACAGACAGACAGAAACAGAAAGAGGGGCATCGAGGGGAGAAATGGGGAAGTGTACGGAGAGTAGGAAGTAAAGGGAACATGTCGGTGCCGTATGTGCATAAAATGGAAACGGTGCCATAAAGTAGAAAAAGTGAAAGGCATGATTTAGGCGGATCTGTCGGCTGTGTACATGTGTGATTGTTCTCCATTGAGGGAGTGCTATCATTGGCTCTAAAAAAAGAAGAAAAAAATAAAAATAAAAAAAGGAAGAAAAAATACGTATTCCATAAAAAGCGAAAATTTGGGGAATATTTTAACCAGAGAGGAAGTCTCAGGTAAAGTTATTAAGATTCTCAAAAAAAAAAAA
>NC_061844.1:7765297-7767797 GCF_019202785.1 Penaeus chinensis
GTCTTCACCTGCTGATTTTTTTTTTTTTTTTTTTTTTTTTTTTTTTGTAGAGAAAGGAATCAAATTATTCCATACGGAATTTCGGAATGCAAAGTTTGGATTTAGGAGGCCAGGCCAAAGGTAGTTTTCACTCATTGTGGAAAATAGCAGATATTTTCCTTTTTTTTTTTTTTTTTAATGCAGTGGTTATTGTTGAAAAAATAAAAATTACCGGTTTATTATTTATCTAATGATAATATTAGAAAATTAAATCAGTGATTAGATAGTTGGTGATGAAGATCTCAACAACAGCAGCAGAGATAAGTTAATAAAAATAATATGATAATAAAACGAACAAGAAGAAAATGAATAAAAATCGTGATCTGCTCAATATCTCTTATTTTTATTTAATTATAATAAATACATTTAGAGGCAAAGCAATCGCAATGGCTGCTGCAACACACTTTTCCAGAAAGTCACATTTTTTTTTTTTTTCAGCCAACATGCCTTGCTTTGTTTCAATACTTGTTTACGTGGCGCTGTGTATTCGTCACTTCTGTTATTGAACACAGTCGATTTCCATATATATAGAAAAAAACAGTACATACACAATATTTTATTTTTCGTTCTTTATTTCCGAAAGCGCATCAAAGCAAGATAAATATTGTCTCAAAAATTGCTCCGGGCCCCGACGTCCAATTTTCAGTTCACTTGTTTTCCCAAAGATCAAAGCAGGCGATGCTCATATTGGAATTCAATTGAATTTTGGCCTTTAGCAGAAGGAGCTATGCAAAAGGGGGGCCTAGGGGGGAGGGCCAAGGGAGGGGGGCTCGTTTGCCGTCTGCTATTGTAGAAGGTTGTGTTTTGTACTGCTGGTTGGGTGGTTTGTTGGCTAGTTCGCTGGTTGGGTGGCTTGTTGGCTAGTTCGCTGGTTGGGTGGTTTGTTGGTTAGTTCGCTGGTTGGGTGGCTTGTTGGCTAGTTCGCTCGTTGGGTGGTTTGTTTGCTAGTTCGCTCGTTGGGTGGTTAGATGGTTGGGCACTTGGTTGGCTCGTTGGTTATGTTGGTGAGTGGGTGTTATTTTTTATAATTAGTTTGGTGGATGGTTAGGTTGTTTGGTAGTTGGTTGGGTGGCTAATTGGTTGTCCGGTTGGTTAGGTTGGCTGTTTATTTGGATGGTCGGTCCTTTTACCCGAATTCAGCAGCCAGTCTCCTGGTCCGGCCTCGCTTAACCGGAGCCCAGTACAGAAGGGTAGAAAGAAGGAGACGGATGATCTGGATGAGCGAACAGCCCAGCCCCGTCTCAGGCCCCCACACCCCCCAAACTACCACCCCCACACTCCACACCACCGTCCCCCACACCCCCCACACCCCCTTTTTGTATTGGTCCAAGATCAAAAAGCCTGCGAGCGAAAAGTGCGCAACACAAGCCCGGCATTGTCCAAATAATAAAAAAAAAAAAAGTCCCTTGCCTTGACTTTGGAGTCTGACAATATCGAGGGTCCGATATTAAAGTCTGGCTGGAATAACGCTTCTGTAGCGGGTGTGTTCTATTGAATATACAGGGAGACAGGTAGGGAGAAAGGGAGGGGTAGATCGATAGATAAACGGGATTGTAGACTGGTAAGATATCGATAGATAAACTAGGTTGTGGATGTGTAATAGATAGATAAATGGGACTGGAGACTGGTAATAGATAGACGGGATTATAGGCTGGTAATAGGTCGATAGATAAACAGGATCATAGATTGGTAGTAGACCGATAGATAAATAGAGAAATAGGGTCTCTCTCATACTCACACACACACACACACACACACACAGGAAACAAGCAAACAAACAAAACGATATATCAGCCTACCACATATCCTTTCCAAGAAAGTGAGATATAGGGTTACTCGCAGGGTGATACCACGTGGTGACACTTGCAGTATCTGTCGGAGGAACAGTAATGGTTTCGTTGCTTGTCGGGAAGCGAGGCGCCCGGGCATGTGTTTTATTGAGATTGCCAGTTCTGTGAGATGTTGGCTTAAAAGGAAATTATAAAGGTATTATTCGAATTTGCTTTTGATCGGTTTATTTTTTTTTCTGATTGGTTAGTGTGTATATATATATATATTTTTTTTTTTTTTTTTTGGGGGGGGGGGATGGAGGGCGTTGTTTGATTATGGGAAATTAGATGATTTGGGTGTTAATTTGAATCTAGAATTTTAGGGATACATGAAGAGAGATATAGACTTTTTTATTCTATTTATTTCCAGTCGTTCAATTTATTCAGTTTTCTTAATGTCACTATAGAAAATGGGATGAGTTTATGGATCAGCTACAAAATCTGCAATACAATACCTGTATACAGCGCATCGGGAAATGCATGTTTTTTTTCTCTTCCTTTGCCTTCCTTTTTTGTCTTCTTCCCCCTTTTCTTCTTCTCCGTCTTCTTTTGCTCCTCCTATTATTCTTCCTCCTCCTCCCTCCTCTTCGTCCTGCCCTCCTCTCCCTCCCCCTCCTCTACCTTCTTCTCCT
>NC_061844.1:7775297-7787797 GCF_019202785.1 Penaeus chinensis
GAGAGAGAGAGAGAGAGAGAGAGAGAGAGAGAGAGAGAGAGAGAGAGAGAGAGAGAGAGAGAGAGAGAGAGAGAGAGAGAGAGAGAGAGAGAGAGAGAGAGAGAGAGAGAGACTAACCAACAGTAAACTTTTTTCTTTCTTTCTCTGAGAAGACTTATAGGCCTATGCTTAGGACCCTGACACTTCCTTGCCCAACATTTATCAATAAGATAATCTTCATTATTATTATATATATATTTTTTTTTATTGAAACTACTTACGGGTGTGCGATTGTAGTGTTATTAATGGCACTGCTTTATGATATTTGTTTTAAAAAAAGGATAAAATAGATTTTATCATAGAGATTACCATCATGATATCGAACTTCTAATACAAAAAATCAATGAAATAAGATTTTTCGAATATTTTTGAATCATCAAAGCGTTAATTAGTTTTGTACTTTACATCAGGTTATTATAGCTTTGAAATAGAATCTTTTTTAACCACAGTTTCAACTGCAGTCCAGCCATTTGCTTCATTTGTTGATGATGAAATCTTGCAATATCAAATGATCACATCATTGATATTATAGTTGAATATTATATATATATGTGTGTGTGTGTGTGTGTGTGTGTGTGTGTGTGTGTGTGTGTGTGTGTGTGTATTCACCGATTACTTAAAGTTCTTTTGTTTTATTTAATTATGTAATTGATTTGCATTATTAATAAAGCCCGACTTGTACTTAACTTTTCCGTGAATTCATTTGAACTTTGTTTGCTCTTATATTTTTCTGATTTGTTTTGTGTTATTTGTATTTGTTCTTTCCCTTTAATCACAGCCAAAGCATCTGAGAATGATGAACCCCTACCGTTGCCATAGAGACGAGTCCAAATAGATATTTGCTTCCAATTTCGTCCTCGCACATATTAAAACAGTTTGCGTTACCATGGCAACCCCGCGGATTGGCCCGTTGACATTACGTGTTTGTTGTCATGAGCATATAGGAGGGGAATTGTTCATAAATATTGGATGTCACGTGTGACTACGGCTTTATATCCCAGCCTGGTCGGTCGTCCGTAGGCACAGGCTGCTTGCGGGGAGGGATCTGGTGCCAAGAAGGGAGGGAGGGTACTAAGGGAGGGGAGGGAGGGATCTGGTGCCAAGAAGGGAGGGGGGGTATGTCTAGTAACCTCCCACCCATCCCTTAGTACCCTACTAAGGGATGGGTGGGAGGGTACTAAGGGAGGGGAGGGAGGGGAGGGATTTAGTGCTAAGGGAGGGGAGGGAGAGGGAGGGATTTGGTGCTAAGGAGGGAAAAGTTTTTTGTTTTTTTTTCTTCTTTATGCAGTCAATGCTTCAGTTACTAAATTTGTCATTCACTGACACTCACTAATGCCACTCACTCAAACACTCATACTCTCACCCAAACAAACACAAATATGAACACAAATCCACCTACAAACAACTTAAACTCACAGGCAAACAAACACAAAAAAAAGGCACAAACTATACCAAACTAAGTCATAACCGACCCTCGTAGACAGAAATATTTCACTCACATCTGTAAATCCAGTTTTAGCCCCGTCAAATGACAGGGTTGGACCAGCCATTCATTATCATATATTACCATACAGCACGCCTTCGTTATAATGTCTAGCGAGGGAAACAGGCAGGTGAGGCAGAGTCGATCTTATTCATTATGATGTAAAGGGACGGAATTATGCAGTAAATGTTGCAAAGACGTTGTCAGTAAACATTAAATGTGGCTGTGGTAAATTTACATTCGTGACGCTTCGGTAAATGTTATAAGGATGTCTGTAAACATTAGATGCGGTTACATCAAATATTCGGTAAATGTTTATGAAGATGTCAGTAACATTGGATGCGGTTGTATTAAATATACGTTGGAAACGTTTCGGTAAATGTTGTAAGGATGTTAGTAAACATTAGATGCGGTTGTATCAAATATATGTTAGAAGCGATTCGGTAAATGTGTATGGTGTCAGTAAACATTAGTTGGGACTGTGGAAAATCTACATTCTTGGCGCTTCGGTAAATGTTTATAAAGATGTCAGCATCTGTGTTAAATGTATTTCGATGTGAATGATAAGGGGCTCTAGTGGGAATTTTTTGTCAGGAAAGGTTAACACATAGATATTATAAGAATTTTGAATGAGAATGTTGTCAGTACGTGGATACAAAGCGAGCACTGTATGTGAAAATATATGTCTAGTTACATGACATTGCGTGAACATTGTTGAGGTATACATGTTTTTGTACCAAAAATATAAATTAATTAACGGGAGAGTATGTAGCAAGAGAGAGGGGGATACTTGTAGAGGTAAGAAAGAAAGGATGAGGAAGTGGGAGAGGGAGAGAGAGAGATAATAAAATAAACCATAAAGACGGAAACAGTCAAAGAAGCTGAGGCAGAGAGAAACAAGCAAAGAAAAGAAAAATGCGCAAGAGACACAGATTAAGAAAATAACAAATAGAGAATGAAGAACAGAGAAAACAAAAAACACGAACGCAGAGCAGGGATGTTTTCGCTTTCAGAAAGAAGGCAGGACGGAGAGACGGAGGGGAGGGGGGGAGGGGGGAGGGGGGAGGGGGTCTTTCAACAGCAGGTCTACGCGGCGCAAAGAATATTGCAAATAGGAGGGTATTACATTCCCAATCGTCGCTGAAGTGGAAGGCAATAAGTTGATCTCCATCCGACAGATATATTCCACCGAGATGAGCGTCTAATGCCTGAAGCTAAGGATATTTTGGTGTATTATTGCTGTTTTTGTTTTTGTAACTTGTTTCTTTCTTAGTTGCTGTTGTTTTTGTTTCTGTTTTTGTTGAAATTTTGTTTTTGTTGTTGCGTTGTTTTGGTGGTGGTGATGGCAATGTTGGTGAGAGGCAGATAGACACATAGTCAGACAAATAGATATACAGGCAGATGGATAGATAATTAGATATATATGTAAACAGACAGACATAAGATAGATAATTCGATGTATAGACAGACAGACAGACAGACATATAGCTAAATAGATGGACTTATATATAGATTGGTTGATGGTTTGATAGATAGATAGGGAAATAGGCATAGATAACCGGATAGATAAACTGATAAAAGGCATACGACATACACATACATTATGTCTATGATACTATTAATTATTATGACCATGATAATAACAATAATTAAAATAGAATGCAATCAGGCTAAATAATGATAACAACATGATATACTTATAATGTGTGGTGGTATTCAAGCAAGATAAATGTGAATTTCAAGTTCCGTGGTGCGGATTTTTCTGGCCTAATTTCTGTAAGGGATAAAGAGTATTTGGGTATATCTACACAAATAATGTATTATGATATACATATATTTGTGTGTGTGTGTGTGTGTATGTGTACACACACACACACACATATATATATATATATATATATATATATTTATATATATATGCGTGTGTGTGTGTGTGTGTGTGTGTGTGTGTGTGTGTGTGTGTGTGTGTGTGTGTGTGTGTGTGTGTGTGTGTGTGTGTGTGTGTACGCATATATATATTTATTTATATATATATATATATATATATGTATATATATGTGTATATATATATATATATATATATATATATATATACATACATATATGCACACAGACATCTATATATCTTTGTGTATGTGTTTATATACATACATATACATTACATTTATTATATATACATAAAAAACAGCGCGATACAAATAATGCAATGGATAGAACATGCAGTACTACTAAATAGATACCATCCCCCCCTTGCCCCCCCTTTCCATTAGGGCATGATTACAAGCAACATTAGAGAGCTGAAGCCTAAAGCATAAATGATTTTGGGGCAGCAACAGGTACGTGTATTTGTTAATTTCCATGTTAGCGAGGCAGGTTAAATTGCGATTTTGCTGAATAGTTTCGGAGAGGAAAAAATATTACAAGTAAATATATTGATGGTGTAGATAGATGATTATAGATTTATAGAATTTTGCTTTTGTTGTTTTGTGAGGAGGTAATTTGCTGTTATCGTTTTTGTCTTTATATATGTGTGTGTGTGTGTGTATGTGTATATATATATATATATATATATATATATATAATGATATATATATATGCATGTATGTATATATACATATGTATGAATATATATATATATATATACACATAAATATGAAAACAAATATGTATATATATATATATTTGTGTGTACATCTATAAATATACATATATATGCTTATATATGCATATATGTATATATATTTATATTTATATATATATATATATATATATATATATATGTGTGTGCGCGTGTGTGTGTGTGTGTGTGTATGTGTGTGTGTGTGTGTGTGTGTGTGTGTGTGTGTGTGTGTGTGTGTGTGTGTGTGTGTGTGTGTGTGTGTGTGTATTATATATGTGTATGTGTGTGTGTGTGTGTGTGTGTGTGTGTGTGTGTCCATATATGTATATATATGTTTATAAATATACACATATACATACATATACATACATATATATACATATATATATATATACACATATATACACATCTATATGTGTGTGTGTGTATGTGTGTGTGTGTGTGTGTGTGTGTGTGTGTGTGTGTGTGTGTGTATGTGTGTGTGTGTGTGTGTACATGTACACACACACACACACACACACACACACACACACACACACACACACACACACACACACACACACACACACACACACACACACACGTTCGTGTTTGCGTGGGTGCATGTCTATATGTGTCTTTTCGAAAAACTGAAATGGTGATGCAGCTTTCGTCGAGAAATACATCGCCGCTGACAAATTATTTAGGGCAGATCGGCCTTCTCCTCCTCCTATTCTATCTTCTTCCTCCTCTTCTTTCCCCTTTTCGTCTTCCTTCTCCATTTTCTTTTCTTTCAACCCCCCCCCCCCCAACAGGAAGCGGGAGGGGAAATTAAGGAATGGATGAAGGAGCGGAAAAGGGTTTAGAATTAGAAATAAAAAGGAAAAGAGGGATAGGATAAGAGAAAGTAAGGGCTGGAGGGCAAAAGGGGGAAGAGGGAAGAGATAGGAACAAAAGGAGTGTGGAAAGCCAAAGATAGAAGAGAAGGGAAGAGGTAGAGAACAAGAGAGAGGAAGGATAAGAGGGAAAACGGGAAAGGGAAGATATAAAAAGCAAGGAAGAGGTGAAGAGTAACAGGGAGGAAGGAGTATAGGACGAGAAGTAAAAGGGCAAGGGACAAAAGAGAAGAATGGGCTAATACGAGAGAAGGAAGGGGGAAGGGCAAGCGAGGGGAAAGGGGGAAGGGCAGAACGTTTAGGACATAAGGTCCTCTTGCAAATTTGGTCGATTGTTGACACTGTTAATTGATTTTGCGTTGTCCAATTATGCAGGTAGGAAAAAGGGTGATCACTCGTTTAAATAAGTCCCTGGTTTCAAGTGGGTGGTCGAAGGTAATGCAAATTGGGTCGTTTGGTTTGTGTGTTTTTGTTTCTTTTTCTTTGCGTGTGTTTGCTTGTTTATCTCTCCTACTTCTTTGGGTGTATGTTTGTGCTTTCTTTGCGTGTTTATATTTTATATTTGCGTGTGTATGTATGTTTAACTTTGCTTGTGTATCTGATTTGTTTTCCTTTTATGTGTATGTGTGTATGTCTGCTCACGAGCTGGTGTTTCTAGATATATTTCTTTGTTCACGTGGGAGTTTATACGAGTGTGAGAGAGAAAGGACAATTAATCCCTGCAGCGTAGATACAAATGTTGTTATTGTTATAGATATAATAAAGAAGAAAGAGTTGATAGCAGGAAAAAATTTACTTCTATAGATTATGGTCATCCTCATCATCCTCACTGATATTCATAATAGATTGATAATTATTATATATACTTTGCTAGTTACTATTTATAAAAGCCTTACCATTATTTTATTGTTATTCTTTGTGTGACGGTAATAAGATTGTAATTATCATTAATAACAATATCAAAAATGATAACGAACATACCAAAAAAAAATAATAATAAAAAATTTAACCCTCTACCCCCTCCCCCTCCCTCTATCCCACCGTCATTTTTACCCCCCCCTCCCCCCTACGCCCCCACGTAATCTCGGCTCTCGGAACCTTTCTGAAGTTACAGATAGGAGAGGCAATGGCCGAGGAAAATGTGGCTTCGACGAAAGGAAGGGAGAGAGAGAGAGAGAAAGAGAGGGAGAGAGAGAAGAGAGAGAGAGAGAGAGAGAGAGAGAGAGAGAGAGAGAGAGAGAGAGAGAGAGAGAGAGAGAGCAATGATAATAATAATGATGATAATAATGATGATAATAATGATGATAATAATAATAATGATGATAATAATGATGATGATAATAATCATGATAATAATCATGAGAATAATAATCATGATAATAATAATGATAATGAAGATAATGGTAACAATAATGAATATGATAATAATGGTAATAATAATGATAATGATGATAATGATGATAAGGGTAATCCATGAGCGCAATATTTAACTTCCTACAAGTATTTCCTCGATCTACAGTGAGCCTCTTACGTTGATTTCCATGAGGAACCTACAACAGACAATTTTGTAAACGAATGAAAAAGAATGCGAAGAGTAATTGGAGGATAAGGCAATAAGGAGATATGAATTATGTAAGTTGAATAAATATTTCGAAGAAGTAAAGGAAAATCGAGAATGACAAAGGAAAGGGAAAAAGGATATATGAAAAAACAAAGGAGGATTGCAGAAAGAGGAGAGACATATATATATATATATATATATATATATATATATATATATATATGTATGTATATATATACGTATATATATACATATACATATATATATATATATGTGTGTGTGTGTGTGTGTGTGTGTGTGTGTGTGTGTGTGTGTGTGTGTGTGTGTGTGTGTGTGTGTGTGTGTGTGTGTGCGTGTGTGTGTGGAGAGAGAGGGAGATATTATAAATGGACAGATAAGAGAGATAGAGATAAAAGAAAGTAGACTTTTTCCGCTTCTATAATGTTGATCTTATTCCCTTCCATTTCCTTTTCACTTAAAAGATTTCCTTTTAGAGAGAAATGAAATGATGAGGCAATATTTCCTTCTCACTTGATAAAACAAAATTTCATTTAAAATAAAAGGAAGGATCATAATATATTTCCTTTTCACTTGATAATTTAGAACATAAAGCGAAAAGTCACAACATTTACATAAGGTCGATGGACATTTACGCAAAAGTAATGTTATATAAAACTTTAACAGATGAATAGATAAGGAATTTAGATGTCGAGAAAAGGTGGGGCAAAGAAAAGAAAGAAAAAAAAAAAAAAAAAAGAATTGAACGAATAGGAAGAAGCGAAAAATGAAAAAGCTACGATTGGAAATATATCGTAAAGTTGATCGACAACACATTACGAGCGAGGGATAAGGAAAGGAAGGATAAAGAAGAAATAACGAGATCACTACAGAATATATATATATACATATGTGTGTGTGTCTGTGGAGGGAGGTGTACATACATGCATGCAGAGGCCGAGATAAAATGCCCCAAAGTGATGCCCACAGCGGTATAACGAACATATAGCGAAAAGCCAATCATTTCAGTGATCCCAAAAGCGTCTCTATGCCTTTCTCCCTCCTGCAAATATTTCAATTGCAGCTGCAAGAATATTCGTTTCGTCCCGAGAGTCGCCTTTTTATCATTTTCTCTTAATTTCCTATTTACTTAGCATCTGAAACCCACTTACGATGCCTTCATCCACACGCGCCTGTCTACCATCCAATTACCTCTTCCATGGACTCGATTTAACTTATCTACTGCGCACACAGTCACGGACGCACATACACGTACATAAGATTGCCTGTATTTACTTTGGAAATTCCTGCAGAGATTTTTGCCCCCGCCCCCCCCTCCTGATTCTTTCTCTCTCTCTCTCTCTCTCTCTCTCTCTCTCTCTCTCTCTCTCTCTCTCTCTCTCTCTCTCTCTCTCTCTCTCTCTCTCTCTCTCTCCTCTCGCTCCTCTCTCTCTCTCCTCTCTCTCTCTCTCTCTCCTCTCTCTCTCTCTCTCTCTCTCTCTCTCTCTCTCTCTCTCTCTCTCTCTCTCTCTCTCTCTCTCTCTCTCTGTCCTCTCTCTCTCTCTCTCTCTCTCTCTCTCTCTCTCTCTCTCTCTCTCTCTCTCTCTCTCTCTCTCTCTCTCTCTCTCGTTCTCTCTCTCTCTCTCTCTCTCTCTCTCTCTCTCTCTCTCTCTCTCTCTCTCTCTCTCTCTCTCTCTCTCTCTCTCTCTCCCTCTCCCTCTCCCTCTCCCTCTCTCCCTCTCACATAAACACACATATACACACTCACTAACAGATCTGTGTGTATGCAGATGTATGTATGTGTGTGTGTGTGTGTGTGTGTGTGTGTGTGTGTGTGTGTGTGTGTGTGTGTGTATATATGTATATATATATATACACACATATACGTATACATATATATAGTATATATACATATACATATATTTATATATATTATATATAAGAAAAAAAATGTGTATATATGTGTGTATGTATGTGTATATATATAAATGTATATATGTACACAAACAAGTACATACACACATATGTACACAAAAGCTATATATATATATATATATATATATATATATATATATATGTATATATATATATATATATATATATATATAATGTGTGTGCATAAATATACATATTATAGACATACATGTATATACGTATGTGTATTTATGTGTATTATATATATTTGCATATGAATGTATGTATGCTTATTGCTTTTAAATTACAGATAATTACAGTTGCTCCATCCCGAGATAAACGTCAAATATATTTCCTTTATCGAGAAATGTTATTCCGCCACTTTTATACAATGTATACTTGTCTTACATAAACAAATGTCGCAAAGTTAATTTCCGGGAGCGCCCTTTTGTCTTTTGAAATATCGGCCGGCATCCACGGGGATTCCCCACCTTTCAGTAGCTATTGCCGGCTCATATAAATGATCATGGGATCCCATTTTCCTAACAGCCGGGTTAGCCACGCTCCATTTCTAGTCTATGATCCATGATTATGTCCCTAACATCGGGTTTCAATAGGTTTCACTTTCCTACTCATTACAATGGGAAAGTCGGCTAAAAACGCGTCGCTTGAAAGGGACAAGGAAGAAGGGAAAAGGCGGGAAGGTAAAAAGCCGTTGCAGTTGCCGTAGAGACACTCCTATGTGCGAGGGAAAGGTGCCTAATGGTCGATGGGCATAAGGTCGGGAGTTCCTTTTTATGTCGTTCACTTCTCCGTTCTCCGTCCTTGTTCCTCCTCCTCCTCCCCCTCCTCTTTCTTCTCTTTATTTTCACAACTTTTTCCTCCTCACAGCACGTGGAGAATGGTTTTAGAGAAGTGCCCTCTTGTTCTCATTCTTTCCATGTTCTTGTTTCCTATTTCTCCTTCCTCTTCCTCTCTTTCTCTTTTCTTCTACCTACTTCATCTCTTTCCTTATCCATCCTCCCCCTACCCATCTCTTCATCCGTCCTTCCCTCATCCTCTTTCTATTCCTCACTCTCCCACTCCCTCCCACCTTCACCCCCCTCCCTCTTCCCCCTCCCTCCATCTCACCCCCATCCTTCTCCCTTTCCCTCCCTCCCTCCCCATCGCTCTCCCTTTCCCACGAGCCAAAGGTTGAAGAGTCGCGTGCGCCATCTTGTGTCTCCGGGCGCGTGACTGGACGTGAAAGCGCGCCAAAGTGATCGAGTGTTTCTTCGCCGTCGCGCTGACTTCTCCTGAAATGAAGGTTCCAACGCCGTAAACATCCGCCCGACGTTCCGACAGGGAGGTTTTAAATCCCTTTATATAGATTCGTGAAAGGAGACGGGGTGGTGGGGTGCTGGGGTGCTGGGAGGAACACAGTGCCAAGTGCTCCCTCGCAAGAAGGTCGACTTATCAGGTATGTATGCGGGAGCCCTTCGTCCTTCTGTGCATTTTATAATGGCGACCGGGGATTCTGAGATATTCATGCTTGACTTCTCTCGTCTTAACGATGACGTGTTGTGAAGAGAATAATTGTTAAGATATGCGTTTACTGAAATTCGTGGAAATAGTTTAGAAGTATATATATGTCTAGATATGTTTATGTACCGATAGACTGATAGATAGGGATATATGCTGTATTTATAGACATGCTTATGTCCAGGTAGACAGATAGGAACAATGCATGTAGAGATATGTTTATGTGCAGGTAAATATATATGAATATATATGTATAGATATTTATGTGCAGGTAGATATGTATATGTACGTATAGTCATGTATAGACATAGGTATATGCGTATTTAAATTCTTTCATATCCAATATAAATTTCATGCTCATTTAAGCATGACATTCAGCAACTGAATATATAACTAGTTCCATTTATATTTTTTCTAGAGCGGTGGATAAAATAAAGCTTGCAGAATTCGATAACATCATGTCGATTAGACAATAGTTTTACCCAGTATCCCTGCCATCTGGACTATATATACCCTGTGCGCGAGAGAGAACTAACACCCATAATGGTAGGCAAAGCGTTCTCCCGACATAGATAACGAAATAACCAGACAACCCTTTCAAGTTCAGTGAGAAAAAAACTGGAGGAAAAAATAATTCTTAGTCACTCTGTCCGCTTCTGATGTTGATCACTTTTTTTTTTTCTTTTTTTTCTTTTACCTTCCCTTCTCCTTTTTTTTTGGGGGGGGGGGGAGGGGGCGGGGTATATATGTATACCTCTTCCCGTGCATAAAATCACTTAGTGTCATAACTGGTCGAACGTGTCCGGAACTCCCGATCCCAGAACGACATCGACCGAAGGAAAAAGTTCGACAAGGACAGCGTGTGTGTGGAGTCATTTTTCTCTGCTTTTGGATGAAGAGGGAAAGGAGGGAAGAGGATGATATTTTTTCTTAGCTTTCGGAAGAAGAGGAAAAGAAGGAAGAAGAGAGAGGGATAGGTATTTTTTTTATCTGCTTTTGGAAGAAGAGGAAAAGGAGGATGGAGGAAAATGGGCATTTTTTCTAAGCTTTTGGAAGAAGAGGAGGGAATAGGTATTTTTTCTTAGCTTTTGAAAAAAAAAAAAAAAAAAAAAAAAAGAAAGAGAGGGAATAGGCATTTTCCCTAGCTTTGAAAGAGGAAGAAAAGGAGAAGGATGAAAAGAGTGTACTTTTGGAAAAAGAGGAAGAGAGAAACATTTTTTTCAGCCTTTGGAAGAAAAAGAAAATGAAGAGGAGGAAATAAAAACAAAGAATGGCTTTTTTCTGTGTTTAGAAAAAAAGAAAGAAAGAAGAGAAAAAAGAGAAAGTAATTTTCATCCGATTTTGAAAGAACAAGAGAAAAAAGGAATGAGAAGGAGAGGGGAATGAATGAGTAAATGAGTGGGAAATGTAGAAGTAAAACGAAAGGTGAAGAAGAGGGGGAGGAGGAGAATGAAAGGGAAACAAAAGGAACAAGAAAAATAATGAAAGAGAAACAAAGGGAAGAAGAAAAATAACGAAAGGGGAAACAAGGGAAGAAGAAATATAATGAAAGGGAAACAAAGGAAAGGAGAAAAACAATGACGTGACGGGGTAGGAGATAGAAAAACAAATGGGGAGTCAGAACAAGAGGAAGAAGAAGAAGGGAGGAACAGGGAAAAAAAGTGGCAAAGGTCGAAAGAAAAGGAAGAAGAAAGAATAAGGAGAGAGGATGAAATAGGAGGCAGGGTGTACCAGCCCGTTTCAAAAAGAAAAAGAGAATGAGAGGGAAAGAAGAAAAGGAAGAGTTGGAAAGAGAAAGTGGGAGAAACTGACCTTTGGAAGATGCAGAAAGATTGAAAGGGAGGGAAGAAGAATGAGATAAGAAATACTGGTCTTAGGAAGAGGGAGATAAAAAGGGAGGATGGGAGAAAATGAATATAAAAGATAATGGGAGAAAGTATGGGCTGAAGAAGAAGAAAAATAAAAGAGAAAAGGAAAGGAAGTAAAAGAGAGAAAATAGGAAACAAGAAAAAAACAAAAAAGAATACGATGAAAATTGGAAGAGATACCGTTTTTTTTTTTTTTTCTCGAAAGAGTAAGAATAAGAAGAAAGAGAAGAAATGCAAGAATAAGAGAAGGAAAAAGAATAAGGAGAGAAAAGGGACAAGGTGAAAAAACACCGGCTGGACCTCTCGTCCATAAGGTGAAATAGGCATAGTTAGCATCTCACCTTTAATAAATTCTTCAGCGGAGTCAAACTGCCAGGGAATTTTAGAGCCTCGGTTAAAAGGTCACGAAGGCCAGAATTGCCTGCGCTGGATCCCTTGTGTCAGATAGAGGTGTATCAGTCAGTTGCCTTCGCTTTTTTTCCCGTTTTTATTTACTTTTTCCTTTTCGTTTTTGTTTCTGTCATGAGGTTGGAGCTTCCTCATGGCCGTTGCGGTTCTGCTTGCAAGAAGGAGCAGGTAAAACTATAGATTAGGTGTCCGGGAGCGTAGTGGAATAAATCCT
>NC_061844.1:7792797-7807797 GCF_019202785.1 Penaeus chinensis
AGAGCTGACGTGGGTTATATTTTCCCCTGAAATACGTCCCCTCTTCCGCACTATTTCTCCTCCCCCACCCCCCCATTCCCCCTAAAAAAAAAAAAAAAGCTCTCAGGGCCAACGAGGGGGGAAGGGTAGGGGGGAGGGGAGGGGGAAGGGAAGGGGGTTGCAGGCACGAATGGGGTTGAGAGTCCAAGGTTATCTAATTATCTTCTACCTCTGCTTCCATCGGGGCGCGGGAGGCGTGGCGGGAGAGGTATTGGTTTATTTCATTTTCACTTCGCGGGAAATTTAGTTTGTGGGTCTTTGACGGCGTTTTATCACGTTTTGTATAATGATGTATGTGTGTGTTTGTTGGTGTGTGTGTTTTATGTGTTTACAAATATATATGTGTGATAGAAAAACAGGCAAAAAGAGAACGACAGAAAGAGAGAGATATGCGAAAATAGAAAGACAAAGAATCAGAGAAAGAGAGAAAGAAAAAAAAAAAAAGAAAAACAGTGGGACACCGAGAGAAAGACAGTATATCACTTTCTTAGTATTTATATATGCATGCATCTATGTTTTAAGAGACACTCAGAGAGTCGGAAAGACTTTTGGGAGGGAAGCTAACGAGGGAAAGCTATCTCACTGCATACCAACGGCGACACAATAAGGGGAACGGGGAGAAATGGGAAAGGGAATCAAGGAGAGAGAGAGAGACACAGAATGTATTACTATCGGGAAAATAACACCTAAACAATATGACATTGAAAGATATATGTATACACACACAAGAAGAGAAGGAGAGAAAGGATGTTAAAGGAGAAAAGAAAGAAAAAAAAAAGAGAGAGGAGAGTAAAAACAAAATAAAGACAAAGAAAATAGTAATGAAAAAAATAATCATCGGAAAAGCGAACGCACGGAAACCCACAAGCAGCCCTATCCTACCTCAGGCCAACAAAGCCACCGGCCGCTTGGATAACCGGAAGAAAATGCGCGGGAACAGTCAAAAATCCTTTTCCCCCCCACCCCACCCCACCCCCTGCTCTTTCCCTCCTCCGGTCTCTCAAAAATAAGGGGGTTGGGTAAACAAGGGGTTTGATAATGCACATCTTTCGCCTTCGAGTCGGAAGAAAAATATTTTGGATTTGCGTGGAAGGACCGTGTAAAATGGTTTCTCTTGGGGGATACGTGTCTGTTTATTTGTATTTATCTATTGATTTTATGTATTTACTTTTCATTTATTTTTCACTTTATTTATTTATTTATCGTCGGTTTTCATTTCTTGGTTTGTATTTTGAAAGGATTTTAAAGGCCATTTGTTTTATACGTTTTTCTCTCTATTTTCCTTCTTTTTTTCTTCTTTTCCCTTTTGATTGTGTGTTTAGTCTAGATTCCTTGGTGTGAGATAATGGAGTGTGTAATAAACAATATTACGGGGAAGGAGTTAGAGGAGGAAAGATAAAGAATGCACATTTACTCTAAACGCATATAAATATTCACATGCACGCACATACTCATACAATTATATGTCTGTATGTGCGTGTGTGTATGCTTGCTCGGTCATGTACATTTTTTGTTTTTTGTTTTGCTGATTTATTTCATTTATTATTTTTCTCTTTGCTTTGGTTTTGGTTTGCATTACCCCTAACGCGAAAGCTGTAATTCCTCATGACCCGCGTTGGAATTGTCATGAAACCAACAACTCCTGGCAGATTCTAATGAAAACGATGTTCATTTTGGTTCGACTGTCAATATATCAGTCATTTCACAAAAGGTTAGGGGCAGGATTTAAGCATTACCTCTTTATTACTCTTTCAACCTGCAGCTCATCATGCAAGGATATGCTGAGGGAAGGGAGCTGGTGCATGGGATGATATCATGCACTGGTAGATTAATAGCTGTCATGGACGAGATTCGGTTGCATGGGAAAGTTCTTTGTTTCTTTTCTGTCCATTTCTTTCCTCTCTTTTCCTTGCATATCGCCCCCTCCTTTTCGCCCTCCCCCTTTTCCTTTTCCTTTCTTCCCCTTCTCCCTCTACATTTCCCTGTCCTCCAAGTCTATCTAGCCTTCAGATCTTTCTCTCAGAAATAGTAGCTGCAGAAGAGGAAGGGGCAAGAGGAGGAGGAGGAAGAGTTGGAGGAGAGAGGGAGAAGCAAGGAAAAGGAGGAAGAAAAACAAAAAATAAAATAAAATGGGAAGAAGAGAAAGAAGACCTCATGCTTGCTGTATCCACATTACATTTATATATACACATCTTTTCTATACGAGATAATCCAGTCAGCATCCCAAAATGACCCCTGCAAGATAATTGCCCGAGATGTTCAGAGGCGGAAGTGGATGCTGGAGAGCACATCTAACAGTGACCGGTACGTCGATAAGGTCCAAAGTCGCAGGCGCCGTCTTGTTAACTTGAGTCGGATTTATGGCATATGCAAGCTGTGTGTTTGTGTCATGGGGTGTCGCGTCAGAGAATTTATCTGAGTTTCCCCTTCAGAATTATCAACATGGGGCGAATGATAGTGTGTGTGAAGGGAAGGGAGGAAGGAAGGGTCTATATGCTTGGGGCTGAGGTGGGAGGGATGGAGGAGAGCATAGGAATGTGGGAGCGTAGGCTTATGTTGCTCATATTTTAATGCTGTGCTTGTTTGTTATATCGGTATAGATTTGTCTCTGCCAAGCTTTCATACTAAATATCTATATAATCTCTAAATCTATATCTTTCTGAATTTTTATATGACAAAGTCATCACTAAAGAAATATGTGGTTGCGCCGAGGCGTCCTAGAGATAAATTTATGTTTCACCGAGCATTATCGACAAATCTATAAAGTGTGTGTGTGTATGTGTGTGTTTGTGTGACGAAATGCTTGTTCCTTATTGTTATAAAGACAGAGTGAGAGGGATCTGTCGGTGTGTTTATTATTGTTTGGCAGTCATTTTGTCGGCATGCATGTATAGATTTATGCACACACACACACACACACACACACACACACACACACACACATATATATAATGTATACACACACACATATACATATGTATATATAATGTGCATACACATATATACACACGTAACATATATATATATATATATATATATATATATATATATATATATATATATATATATATAGCTAACCAGTAATCTACCTGCCTGCCTGTCAGCATATCTATTTATCTATATGTCAGTATATCTACTTATTTATCTGTATATCTTTGTACTTATGTGTGTGTTTGTGTCTGTGTATGTATGTTATATGTACCTAGCTATCAATTTCTTTCTCCCCCCCCCCCCTTTTTTTCATTCCATCATTCCCCTTCAGTATTTTTGCAAAAAGGAAAAGGAAAATAACTAGACAAACAAAGTGCCTCCATTCGCGTCACGTCAGATATATTTAGGATGAGCCACCATCTTCAATTTCATCACCGAAAGGAAGAGAAAAAAAAAAAAATAGAGAAGGAAAAATTGGTCAAAAATGCTGAATGGTCGACAGCCTTTGCACAGTATCAATTCTTCCATCAAAGACTTTCCAAAAAGTAATTCTGGTTCACCTCGAATCATCAGACATGAAAATATGACATTTTTTTTTTTTTTTTCATTCATTCTCACAGTATGCTAGGATTAGTCCTTTGTGAATACCTGTCTTTTTTGGGGGGCACTCCCGCTGCTCTTTGGTGCCACGGGAAAAGTGAGAAAGAGAAAGAAGAAGGGAGGGGAGAGGGAAGGAGGGAGGGAGGGAAGGAGGGAAGGAGGGAGGGAGAAGGAAGGGTAGGAGGGAAAGAGTGAGGGAGGGGGGTTGAGAGGAGAAAGAGTGGAGGGGGGGAAGTGGAGGATGAGGGACGGAGGAAGAGCGGTGGGGGGAAGAGGAAGGATGGATTGGAGAGAGAGAGACACGTGGGTAGAGAGAGGCAACCTGCATGTGCAACCTCTGATTAGAGATTGTTTTTTGCTTTCCTTTTCTCTCTCCGTCTTTCCTCTTCCCTTTCTTTATCCGTCTATGTGTCTAGCTATCTGTCCGTCTATCTGTTTATTAATACATTAGACAAGAACAAGAAACAGGGGAAAATGAGAGAAAGTGGGAGAGACTGAGAAACAGAGAGAGAAAAGAAGAGAAAGGGAGAAAGAGAGAAAAAGAAAAAGAAAGAGAGAGAGTTGCATGCCTGGAAGATTGGCTCGACGAATAAGACGTAGAATGTGAAAATAAACAAATAAAACGATATAAAAGGAGTATCTTAAAAAATAATAATAATAATAATATATCAGTAATGATTATTATGATGATACTGCTACTGATGATGATACTGATGACAATAATGATCATAATACGAATGAAAATGGAAATGATAATGACATTAACAACTGATGATAGTTATGATAACAATGGGTAATAATAATATTGATAATAATAATGATAATGATGATTTAAATAATGAGGACATTAGTAATAAGGATAGTGGAGATAATAGTAGCAATGCTAATATTAGTAATGATGATGGAAAGGGTGACGTCGATAGTAATGATAATGCTAATAATAATAATGATATGGGTGACGTCGATAATGATGAAAATAGATATGATACCGGAAATGGGAAGCACATTCTGTGTAGAGGAAAGTAATAAATTAAAAAGCGAGAACAAGAAAAGAAAGTGGTAAAAGAGAAATCAAGAGAGAGATTGATAACAATAGCAAGATAGAGAGGAAAGGTTAGAAAGGAAGAGAGAAGGAAAACTTACACACAGGAAATTAAACGAAAAGATTATGAAGGAAAATTTTACATATATATATATATATATATATATATATATATATATATAATTACTAAGTTAACAGAACCGTAACTCATCCCTCTATCCTTCTATATATCCTTAAAGTCCCTTGTTCCTCATTTAATATCCTTTCCTCCATTTACCCATTTTCCGTACCCAATTTCCCACCAATTTCCCCTATTCCCCCTCAAGTTTCCTGCTGCTACTAGTATTTCTTTTAGACTTCATTTATTTTGATTGGTCTTTGTTGTTTGTTTGTTGTCACTTTTTTGTATATATTTATTTGTGTACTTATTTTTAGTCTTTATTTGTTTGTTTGTTCGTTAATTTATCTATGTACTTTCGGTTTGGGATTTAATTTCTCTCTCTCTCTCTCTCTCTCTCTCTCTCTCTCTCTCTCTCTCTCTCTCTCTCTCTCTCTCTCTCTCTCTCTCTCTCTCTCCCTCTCTCTCTCTCTCTCCCCTCTCTCTCTCTCTCCCCCTCTCTCTCTCTCTCTCTCCCTCTCTCTCCCTCTCTCTCTCTCTCTCTCTCTCTCTCTCTCTCTCTCTCTCTCTCTCTCTCTCTCTCTCTCTCTCTCTCTCTCTCTCATCATTATTATTCGTTTGTGATGTTGCTCTGTTCTTTGCTTACGAATTTATTTTCAATTTTCGTCCTTATTATGTTACTGTTAATGATGATCTTTTTATTTAACATTACTGATAATGGTAATTATAATAGCAAATAGAATAATGTGACTAATGATGATAAGAATAAGATGATTAAAAGTTAATAGATTGATAGAAAACTCAAGGTGATAATATTATAAGTCTAGATAGATTTAAGGTAGAATAAAATAAACATTAAATTGAAGTAAATTAAAATATTTAAACATAAGTAAGAAATTGAATGATAAACCATCCATAAATATAGATGGTTCCCGTATATCGCAAAGAATATTTTGTAAGTGAAAGAAGGAGGAAGTAAAGGAGATGTAAAAGGGGATAATTATATTAGGGGGTTTAATGGCATGCAATAAATTCAGTTTGCAACAACAGAGGCTGCTTGCAGGGCGGCTATTGTAGTCTAGGCGAGGAATAATCTTGAAGATACGGACTTAGAGTTGAAGAAGTTGATGGGGTATATAATTATCCTAAGAGAGTGGGAGGGAGGGAGGGGGGAGGGAGAAGGGATGGGATGTGGGAAGGGGAAGGAGAAGGAAAGATAAGGAGGCTGGTAGAAGGGAGATAGAAAGGAATCAAGGAAGGAGGGAGGGGGGGAGGAAGGGATAGGAAGGAGGGATGGGATGTGGGAAGGGAAAGGAGAAGGGAAGATAAGGAGGCTGGAAGAAGGGAGATAGAAAGGAATCAAGGAAGGAGGGGGGGAGGAAGGGATAGGAAGGAGGGATGGGATGTGGGAAGGGAAAGGAGAAGGGAAGATAAGGAGGCTGGAAGAAGGGAGATAGAAAGGAATCAAGGAAGGAGGGGGGGAGGAAGGGATAGGAAGGAGGGATGGGATGTGGGAAGGGAAAGGAGAAGGAAAGATAAGGAGGCTGTAAGAAGGGCGATAGAAAGGAATCAAGGAAGGAGGGGGAAGGAGGGAGGGGGGGAGGAAGGGATAGGAAGGAGGGATGGGATGTGGGAAGGGAAAGGAGAAGGGAAGATAAGGAGGCTGGAAGAAGGGAGATAAAAAGGAATCAAGGAGTGGTGGGGGAAGAGGAGGGTGGGAGGAAAGGGAAAGAAGAGGGATGGGAGGGGAAGGGAAAGAAAGGAAAAAGAGGCTGTAAGAGGAGATAGAAAGGAATAAGGAAGATAGGAAGGAGAGGAGGGAAGAATATAAGGACTGGAGAGGGGAGGAGGGAAGGGATGTGGGAAGGGAAAGAAGAAGGGAAGAAAGGAGCTGGAAGAGGGAGATAGAAAGAAGAAGGAGGAGGGGGGGGGAAAGAAAGGAAGGAGGATGGGATGTGGGAAGGGAAAGGAGAAGGAAAGATAAGGAGGCTGAAGAAGGGAGATAGAAAGGATCAAGAGGAGGAAGAAAGGGAGGGGGGGAGGAAGGGAAAAGGGAAGGAGGGTGGGAGAAGGGAGAAGGAGAAGGAAAAAGGGGGGAGAAAGGGGGATAGAAAGGAATCAGAAGAGGAGGAAGAGGGAGGGGAGGAAGGGAAAGGAAGGAGGGATGGGATGTGGAAGGGAAGAGAAGGAAGAGGGGAGGAGGAAGGGGGGGAGGGAAAATGGAAAGGAAGGAGGGATGGGATGTGGGAAGGGAAAGAAGAAGGGAAGATAAGGAGGCTGGAAGAAGGGAGATAGAAAGGAAGGAGGGGGAAGAAAGGAATCAAGGAGGAAGGGAGAGAGAAGGGAGAACGGAAAAGAAGGCGAGAGGGGAAAACAGAAGGGAAGGAGAAGGAGAGAAGATAAGGGAAGGAGGGAGGGAGAATGGAAGGGAAGGGGAATGGGGAGGAAGAAGGGAAGGAAGGAGAGAGAGGAATGGAGAAAGAAAGGAGTAAGAGAAAGAGAGAGAGAGCGGGAGGGGGAGGGAGGAGAAATAGATAAATAGATAAAAATAGAGGTAAGAGAATAAGGAATATGAACAAGCAGAAGTTAGAAGAGGAATAGTGTAGATTGGATTACTAGAAGGAATCCGGCGAACAGAAAATATAATGAAAATATAATAGAGACAGAAAATAAGTTTACTAGATCTTCCAGACATATGATATTGCATCAAATTCTGTAATAATTATACACTGAAAATACTTGGGAACTTAACTCACAATAGATTGATGGATAGATTGGTAGATAGAAGGATAAGACAGATTTGCAGATAAATAAACAGTTAGATGAATAGATAGACAGATAGGTAAACAGGAAGATACATCGATAGGCAGGCAGATAGATAGTTATATACATAGCCAGATAGATAGACATAGATAGGTAAATATGGTCATAAATAGGTTCATACAGAGGTAGAGAAATATATAGATAGATGATATACTTAGTTATTTGTTTATTCTTTAACATTTCATTTCCTTTTCCTCTTTGCAATATCCGCATGACACTCAACCGGACTAAATGGAAGGGAGCTTTTTTCAACTATTTACAAGATCGGTGATTGAACATTTTCGATATATATATTCGTATCAGATTTCTCTTTTCTTTTCTTTTCCTTTGATTTCCTTTTACCAGCCATTTAATCTTTCATTTTGCAATCCGTTTCTCGGTTATTTCAGATTTTCTAGGTATTTGCTGATTTTTTTTCTCTTTTCTTTCGTCTTTATTTATTTATTTATTTCCTTGATATTTTCTTCGTTTTCTCTCTCTCTCTCTCTCTCTCTCTCTCTCTCTCTCTCTCTCTCTCTCTCTCTCTCTCTCTCTCTCTCTCTCTCTCTCTCTCTCTCTCTCTCTCTTTTTTATCCTATTTCTCTTCCTTCGGTTCTCCTTACAAACTAGTTTTTTCTTGCTCTTTCTAATTTATTTATTTTTCCCCAATCTCTCTTTGGTTCTTCCGGGAGCTTTTTATTGTTTTTATCTCCTTTATTACTGATTTTTTTTTTCTATTTTTCCGTTATCATTTTTTTCATCCTGTATAATACATTTTTTCTACTCATATCTGACTGAGCTTATTCAGAGTTCAATATTGCCCTTCGATGTAGGTAACATGTGAGGGTTAGGAAGAGAGAGGGAGGTTATAAGAGGGGACGAGTTGGAAAAGGAGGGATGGGGAACTTGAAATTGGAGTTTTGCTCTCTCAGTCTCCCCTCTTCCTCCAACTCTCCCTTTTTCCTCTATATACTTCCCTCTCTATCTCTCCCTCCTCTCCGTCTACCCACTCTCCCTTCAGCTATGCCTCCCAATTCATTTCCCCTTCCCTCTCTCTTCTCCCTCCTTCCATCTTCCCTCTCCTTTCTCCCTCCTTCCATCTTCCTCTCCCTTCTCCCTCCTTTCATCTCCACTCTCCTTTCTCCCTCCTTCCATCTTCCTCTCCCTTCTCCCTCCTTCCATCTCCCCTCTCCTTTCTCCCTCCTTCCATCTTCCTCTCCCTTCTCCCTCCTTCCATCTTCCCTCTCCTTTCTCCCTCCTTCCATCTCCCCTCTCCCTTCTCCCTCCTTTCATCTCCATTCTCCCTTCTCCCTCCATCCATCTCCCCTCTCCCTTCTCCCTCCTTTCATCTCCATTCTCCCTTCTCCCTCCTTCCATCTTCCCTCTCCCTCCTTCCGTCTCCCCTCTCCCTTCTCCCTCCTTGCATCTCCTTTCTCCCCCTCCATCTTATTCACCTCCCCTCCCCTATTCCCCTCTCCTCCTTCCATCTTTTCTCTCCCCCTCTATCTCCCCTTTCTTCCCTTCCTTCCTTCCTTCACTCCTTTCCCCTTTCCCCCTCTCCTCCTTCCATCTTTTCTCTCCCCCTTTATCTCCCCTTTCTTCCCTTCCTTCCTTCCTTCACTCCTTTCCCCTTGTATTTTATTTGGTTTCCCCTCAAAGGTGTTAGTGAGGGGAGTGGACAGGTTGTATGACTTGTTGTTATTGCTGTGCTGAAGAACGGATAGAAATATTTATTTTGTTTCGTTATCGTGTATCATATTTTTCCATGCGTATCATATTTCATTAATTGACATTTTATATCATGATTATCATTACTAATGTTATTGCCTTTGCTTGTTATCCGTATTATCATCAATTTGATTATTATCATTTTGTATTATTTTTTTTCGTTTGTTATAATTGTTAACATATTTATTGTTATTGTTATTGCTGTTGTTATTATTATTATCATTATTATTATCATTATTAGTGTTACTATCATTATCAATATTATCATCATTACCAACCTTATTCTGTTGTTGTTTTTTTGTTATCATCAATATTGTTATCAGTATCATTATCATCGTCATCATCATAAATACTATCCGTATTCCAGTATCATTATAACAAAAAAAAAAAAAAAAAATGATATCCAAACATGTATCATATATCACGAATATTTTCACTTCAGTTGCAAATCTTTATCGACTTTCGTGCAAGGATTGTGATACTTCTTTTATTTATTCTGCAATCAAACGATGATTTTTCAAAGTTTGTAATTACCAAAGTTATCACATTTCTTTCCATTAGTACGTATACATTTAGAACTTTAGACTTTGTCATGATGTATACACAGCTGTTGCCATTCCAGAAAAGGTTAGGTTCATATTTATAGTCTCTTTTGCTTTTTTTTTTTTTTTTTTGGTGGGGTGGCAGGGGTGTTATTTTTTCATTCTTATATGGTTTACAAAGCTGAAAAGAAAGTTTTTTTTCTTTTCCTTTTTTTTATTTTTTTTTACTATCTACGCTTCCTTATTGTCTGTTTGTGTTTTGTTGTGTTTGTGTGTGTGTGTGTGCAGAGAGAGATATATGGATATATATATATATATATATATATATATATATGTGTGTGTGTGTGTGTGTGTGTGTGAGTGTGTGTGTGTGTGTGTGTGTGTGTGTGTGTGTGTGTATGTATGTATATATATATTATATATATATATAAATATATATATATATATATGTGTGTGATATATATGTCCGCTTATATGTAGACATGTCCTCAGTCTTCATCCCATCTCCTTCCTCGTCCTTCCACCCACATCATCCCACAAGTGACCCTTCAATAGATAGTCTATCGCTTCTCTTCATTGCAATACAGTGCTATTCAACCACACGCCGTCTCGATCCCTCGAAATGGCGTTTTATTTGTTTCCTCATAAACTCGCATTTCTTCTCCATCTGCTTCATACGTAGCCCATAGCTTCTTTCCCTCATGCTTTTATTAGCCTTTGATGTGAGGGGGAATCAGGGAGGAGGGGAAGGAGAGGGTAGGAGGGGGAGGGGAAGGGGGAAAGGGAGGGGAGATGTAAGAGAAAGAAGAATTGGGAAGGGGGACAGATGGGAGAAGAGGTGGAGGAGTAGAAAGGAGGAGAGGGAGTAGGGTTTGGAAGGGGGGAGGAGGGAGAGAGGGAGAGAGGGAATGGAAGAAAAGAAAGAGGAGTAGGAGAGGGAGAGGGGGAGTGGGAAGAGGAAGGGGAAGGGGAGGGGGCATAAATTGGATCAAAATCGAAGTAAAATCCAGAGCGGGACGTAAAAGACAATTGGATATATCTTGAAGAATATGAGGGAGGTTTTGTGTATTTTATGTCGTGGTCGGGTTTTTTTTTTTTTTTTTCAATTTCAGAAAGTAGGTTTCCATCCCTTTCGGTTGTGTCTAGAGCCCCCCCCCCCCCCTCCTCCTCTCCTTACCCACCGCCTGCTCGTTCTATTTCTTCCTCTTTTCTACCTTCTCTGCTTCTTTGTTCTGATCTTTGTCTTTCTCCTCTTATTTCTTCTTCCCTTCTTCCTTTTTCTCTTTACCAATTCCTCATCTTCCTTCTCTTATTACTTCACTTCTTCCCTCTCCACTTCTTCCTTTCTGTTGCTTATCAATTTCTGTTTTCCTCCTTTTCTTTCCTTACGTCTCTTCCCCTCATCCTCCTCGTCCTGCTACTTTTACTTCCTTCCTCTTACGTCTTCCCTCTCCCATCCTTCTCCTGTCTCCCTCTTTCTTTTTTGAAGATAATACGGAGGAATTTCATTTTTATCTCTCGTATCTTTAATTAGATTTCTTTTGATGGCGCGTCCCTTTTTTAAAGGCTGGAGCGGCAGACTGCGTGCGTACGTGCAAGCGTGTGTGCGTGCGTGTATGTCTGTGTGTGTTGCTATATGTCTGTTGCTGATTTTGTATGCGTGTATCATTATGCGCGTGAGTGCGTGTGCGTGCATGCGTGTGTGAGTGTGTGCGTGCATGCGTGTGTGAGTGTGTGCGTGCATGCGTGTGTGTGTGTGTGTGTGTGCCTGTGCCTGTTTATGTCTCTACCTGTATCGGTGTGTGTGTCTGTTTGCATTGTGTGTATGTATGTGTTTGTGCGCGCGTGTTTGTGTGTCCGTTGGAGGCTCAGAAGTGAAGAGCTCAAGCCTGTAATTCCATTTGGTTCTTGCGATCCTCGAAACATCAGTTCCGTTGGCAGTAAAAGGTTTTTGGGGGAGGACCAAGGAATAGAAATAAGAGAAAGAGAAACAGGGTAAGTAGCATTGGAATACGGATGATGGAGGGTGGATGAGGGAAAGGAGGGAAGTAGGGGAGAAGGGGAAAGGGAAAGCGAAATGAAGGAAGAGAGAGAAGGGGAAGGGAGAGGTAGAAGGAAAGCGCGAGAGAGAAAGAGGGGGGGGGGGTTAGGATGGGTTGAGGGAGAAAAAGAGAGAGAAGGCAGAAAGGGAGAAAGCAGGCATAAAGGTAAAGAGAAAGATAAAAAGCAATATATTAAGAAAGAGATAGGAGAAATATACAGACAAAGAGATAGATAGGTAAAGAGGGAGAGAGATGAGAGAAAGATAGAAAGAAGGAAGTTATCCTCCCAGCGACACATTCCCCCCTCTCCTGTCCCCTCTCTCTCCCCCTACCCCCCCACCCTAACACCGCCACAGCAATTGCTCACTGTTCTTCAGATTTATACGAGCCAGTATTCATAACTCTAATTATTTCCAGATCTACGTGAGGTTTATGGCATAACCATTTTTTAACTGCAGAGCCCTGGACGCTTCGAGGCTCCCGCGGAACGAGTGATTTACTTGCCCCCCCCCCCCCCCCTACTTTCCCCCCTGTTTGGAAAGAGAGGATTGTTGCCATATTCAGTTCTTTTTTGAGAGGGATAAGATTTAGTTTCTTGTATGGAGAGAGATTATTATCTTATACTGTGCCCTTTTTTGGAGAGATAAGATTTTTCCTTCTTACTGTTTCTTATTTCATGACAGTATTTCCTCATATTTCCTCTTGCTGGAAAGAGAAGATAATTGTCTTATTGCTCTTAAAGTATTACTTGACTGTCTTGCTGAGTTCGACTTCCATGTTCTTGGAAATGACCTGATACTTAGATCGTTTTTCATGTATTGTTCTTTCATGGAAAGTTCAAGTTCTCTGTTTGTTCTTCCTTGGAAATATCCATCGTGATTTATTATTCCCTTTGTAACTATCAAATCGTCTGTTGTTCTTCTCTAACGTGATTATACTCTGTCGCCGTCCCCGCTTTGAATGATTATGTATTTTTTTTTTTTTTTTTTTTTTTTTTTGAGAAACTTACACGGTAATATTTATTATTTTTTAAAGGACACACGCAAGTACGGACGCACACATACACACACTCTTTCTCCCTCTCTCTGTCTCTTCTCTTCTCTCTCCTGTCTTTCCTCTTCTCTTCTCTCTTTTTCTCTCTCTTTCTCTCTCTCTCTATGTCTCTCTCTCTCTCTCTCTCTCTCTCTCTTTCTCTCCCTTTCTCTCTTTCTCTCCCTTTCTCTCTTTCTCTCTCCTCTTATCTCTCTCTCTCTCTTCTCTCTCTCTCTCTCTCTCTCTCTCTCTCTCTCTCTCTCTCTCTCTCTCTCTCTCTCTCTCTCTCTCTCTCTCTCTCTCTCTCTCTGAAAAACATCTTAACAAAAATGTGATGAATGTTAAAATCCACGAGCAAAAACGCTAATACAAACGCTTATCATATGTCAGATGAAACTTTCTGTATTATTCATTTAATTTTATAAAGTGACTATATTTATACAATACAAACTTTGTGAAATAAACCCTTTGTGAATGCTATTCATTATTATTATTATTATTATTATCATCATTATTGTTCGTAGTAGTAATAATGTTAATAATATCATCATTGTTATCATCACCATTATTATTGGTATTGGTATTCTTTATTATCATTATTATGTTCATTATTATCATTTTCATTATTCTTGCTGCTCTTGTTATCATTATCATTATCATCATCATTATTGTTATTATTATTGCAATTATATTTGTTTAGATTAGTATAATTATTGACATTGTTGTGCTACTATTATTCTCATTATAATTCTGATTATCAGCATTGTTATTATTATTTTTTCAAAATTGTTATCATCATTATCATCATCATCATTATTATCATTATTATTAATAATAAACCTTCATTAATAATGATAAATCCTTACTAATGCTACCACTGTTATTATCACTATAACTATCATTATTATTACAGTTATTATTACTATCATTCGTATCAGTATCACCATTATCACACGCACACAAGAGAGATTCGGGCACACTTCCTTCGCACTGTGGAGAGATCTTCGGAGATGCATTTAATCATGCTTGAGACGCTATGCATGACAGGTTTGCGTCATGCAGCATACGTGTTGACTCAGAAGTGCGAGTCGTCACGTACCTCGAGATTTGGTGTTGCGCTCGTTGCTATGTTGTGTTGCTTAGGAGTTGCAGTGGTTGCTATGTCATGTTGCTTAGGAGTTGCAGTGGTTGCTATGGTGTGTTGCTTAGGAGTTGCAGTGGTTGCTATGGTGTGTTGCTTAGGAGTTGCAGTGGTTGCTATGTCATGTTGCTTAGGAGTTGCAGTGGTTACTATGTCATGTTGCTTAGGAGTTGCAGTGGTTGCTATGGTGTGTTGCTTAGGAGTTGCAGTGGTTGCTATGTCATGTTGCTTAGGAGTTGCAGTGGTTGCTATGTCATGTTGCTTAGGAGTTGCAGTGGTTGCTATGTCATGTTGCTTAGGAGTTGCAGTGGTTGCTATGGTGTGTTGCTTAGGAGTTGCAGAGGCTGCTATGTCATGTTGCTTAGGAGTTGCAGAGGCTGCTATGTCATGTTGCTTAGGAGTTGCAGAGGCTGCTATGTCATGTTGCTTAGGAGTTGCAGTGGTTCCTATGGTGAGTTGCTTGAATGTTGCAGTATATGTAAGTTTCAAGCGGTTCCTTTTTTATGCGTTGCTTAGGTATTACAGAGGTTACTATGGATAAGAGTTTTGAAAAGTGTGTGATGTTACTTTCCAAATGAGACGTTATCTTTGCCCGCTGTCTCTCGTGGTCTGTGTGTTTGTCTACCTGTCTATCGCCAAACAGCTGGAGATACAGGGGAGGGAAACAATGGTTCTCTCTCTCTCTCGGTTACTCACATCCCCTTCCCCCCTCCCTCCTTCCCCCACCCATCCTCCTCTCTTCGTCCCTCTCCTCCCCATTCCCCTCCCTCCGTCCTATCCCTCTCCCACCCACCCCTTCCTCGTCCCTTTCCCTTCCCTCGGCCATTCTTCCTAAGGAACATTATCAAATGCGTGTTCCCGAATGCATGCATGGAAACAGCGTCATGGAACAGGACTCCAGAGGTTGTATTATTGCTTTCTGATACATTATGTAAAGCGAACGAGGACAAGAGAAAAGAAGGGGGCTCGTCATTTTCCTTCAT
>NC_061844.1:7812797-7822797 GCF_019202785.1 Penaeus chinensis
GGTAAGATGGAAGAGGAAGGGAGGGGGTGGGAGGGTAGGCGTGGGGAAGGGGGTGGGAGAGAGACAGGGGTGGGGGGAGGGGGTGGGAGAGAGACAGGGGTGGGGGAGGGGGTGGGAGAGAGACAGGAGTGGGGGAGGGGGTGGGAGAGAGACAGGGGTGGGGGAGGGGGTGGGAGGGAGACAGGGGTGAGGGATGGGGTGGGAGAGAGACATTGGGATGGGGGAGGGGGTGGGAGAGAGACATGGGTGGGGGAAGGGGTGGGAGAGAGACAGGGGTAGGGGAGGGGGTGGGGAAGGTGTAAGGGTGGGAGGGGGGTGGGAGTTGGGGAAAGTGGGAGGGTGGGGGAGAGGAATTTGGAGGTGTGGGAGTGAGGGGGGGAAGGTAGGTTGAGAGTGGAAGAAAGGGGGAGGAGAGAGAGGGAGTGGGGTGGGGGAAGTTAAAGGGTGGGGGAGATGTGGGTGGGGTAGGGAGGGAGGGGTTTGGAGGGGAGAAAGGGAGGGGTGGTGTGAGAAGAGAGGGGGGGGGTAAATGAATGAGTGGAAGAGGGGTAGGGGTTAGAGGGGACGGGGGGGAGGGATACTTGGAGTGGAGGAGAGGGGTGGGGGGTGCGATAGTGGTTAATAGTTGCAGTTTATTGAGGCCGACGAGGAGGAAAGGAGTTGGGGGTTGGATGAGGGACAAGAGGTGTTTTGTGTGTTTGTGAGAGATAAGGATGGGGGATTCTGTGAACGTTTGTGTGTGTGTGTGTGTGTGTGTGTGTGTGTGTGTGTGTGTGTGTGTGTGTGTGTGTGTGCGCGCACTTTCCTTGCATGTTATTCTTCTTCCCTTTTCCTCGTCCGCTGTACTTTCTTCCCCTCGTCCTCCTTCCTTTTTTAGATGAGAGAACGGAGAGACCCTGATAACACCGGGGCTGACCTCGGTCCGGAGGGAGCTAGGGGGTGTCTCGTGGGGGACTGGGAAGGACGGTTGGGGGGGGGGGGGGTCAGGAGAGGTCAGGAGCACCGCCCTGTCAGCAGATCCTGAAGCACACACGTACGAGACGCCGATCAAATAAGCCATAAAAACCGATTGGATGTCTAGTTGGTCACTTCCTCTTCTCGCTAGACCCAGAGGAGGTGGGGGGAAGGGCGGAGGAAGAGGAAGGAGGGATGGGAAGGGTTATTTGAGTAGGCTTGGGGCGGGGGGAGGGGGGAGGTCGTACTTGTAGTGGGTGGGCGGCGTGGAGGTAGGTGAGGTTAGTAAGTGGGCGGTTTGGGTAGCGAAGAAAAAGGGAAAAGATCGACGGAGAAGCTCTCTCTCTCTCTCTTCTCTCTCTCTCTCTCTCTCTCTCTCTCTCTCTCTCTCTCTCTCTCTCTCTCTCTCTCTCTCTCTCTCTCTCTCTCTCTGAGTCCGAAATGGAGGGAACGAGCGATCTAACCGGCTGCCAGCTCTCGGTGGACTGAGGGCAATGCAGCGGGAGGGGGGGGAGAAGAGGAGGAGGAAAGGGGGAGATGAAAGCCGTAAAGACCCCCGAGACGCGAATAAAATAAAAGGGAAAGAGCCCGCTGACCCGAAGACCCCGCAGGCCTAAATACAAACGAGGCAACAAGGCGGCCGCGAGTTCAGAACGAAGCCCCCCCCCCCCTTCCCCATTCTGCAGCCGACGGTTGAGCGCGAGAGAAGACTCCAATCTATCAGCCACTGATTGGGAGGCCGATGAATACACCAGATTAACTCCGGAGGTCACCATGGCGGAAAGGCCAAGGAGAGAGAGGGCCTCCGGGCTCGCAAGGTACACGATGCGAGTGACTGCTAGAATGTTCCGCGGACGAAGGGAAGCGGGAGGTGGCTCGGCTCAATTATCCAGCAGATGGATGGATAGTTTGGCCTTACCTGTGTTTCCTTTGTTTAGTTTTTCATCTTCTCTTGGGACTAATTGTTAGAATGTTCCACGGACAAAGGCGAAGTGGTAGATGGTTTGCTTCAGTTATCCGAAAGGTAGATAACCTCGATTTTCTAAGATAGAGGCAGGTAACCAGATCTTACCAACGCTTCTATGTTTTATTAATATGTTTAATGATATCAATTGCCATATTATCCAGTTGGCAAAGGGAAGCGGGAGATGACTCGTCTCAGTTATCCAGGAGGAAGGTATTCCTTTTGATTTTTTTTTTATTGGGACCGATTGCAGATAGATATGGTTTGTCTCCGCTGTCCGTAAGTGTAGATAGCTTAATTTATCCAGGAGATGGATGGATATATTGACAATACCCGTGATTCCCTGCTGACGTTGAAAACGAATGAAATGGAATAGGGAGATGGTTTGCCTCAATTATCCAAAAAGTAGATATCTTCTACCTGTGGATTTCATCAATTTTAAGCCACATGCTACCCTTTTCTGTCCTACTTTATCCTCTAGATGATTGATATGGCAGTTGGCCATTCGGGCAATTCCAGCTGCAATTCGGACTGCAACTAAAACGCCATAAAATCTCGAGAACAGAGGAGAGATAGGGAGAGACAAGAGGAAAGAGGAAGCGATAAAGATAGTAAAACGAGCGAAGGAAGAAAATGAACAATGGGAGTCTAGCCTGCATGACTGTCTGCCTGTCACAGTCGTTTGTCAGTCTATCTGTCTGCTAGGCTGCCCATCATTCCAAGGGTAATGTCCGGGCAGAGAGGAATGCGGTGATAACGCCACTAACAACCAAACAAGCGAGGGTTGTGCGGCGTCCATTTACATGCTTCATTAAACCCTGGCTTGTTTATGTTGACAATAGAGTAATTGTAATGGATAACTAGACGTGTATGATGCCCGGCACACTGTGTGGGTTTAAAGGGGATATGGTGAGGAAGAGAGAGAGAGGAGAGATAGAAGAGTGCGAGTGAGAAAGATGGGGAGAGGGAGCAAGAGAAAAATGGGCCGATAGACGACAGAGGCAAACATTATAATCAACCATTAATTCGATAAACCGAATCAAGAGAAATGTGAAACAGAGAACCGGAGCGTATCTATATCCACTCTTTTGGAAATGATCTGCAATCACATGTCACAGGCAGATCCAAGACCGCTAGATGTATACGTTTAAAGTAATCCATCTCTCTCTCTCTCTCTCTCTCTCTCTCTCTCTCTCTCTCTCTCTCTCTCTCTCTCTCTCTCTCTCTCTCTCTCTCTCTCTAATACTTCCTTTTGACATTTAGACTCCTCGTCTTCTAGCTCCATAAATCCTCCCGTTTTCTGTCGTTGGTTCCGTTTTCTTTCTTAACTCTTGGCGTTTTCTTCCGTCCAAGTTTGTGATGTTTGTTTGTTATGGCATAAAAGCCCCGTGAGAAGATGAAAGTGGAGCTGCTTTTAGACTTTTTCTTTTCCCCTCGTTCTCTTTCTCTCTTCCACACGCTTTCCCTCTCCCTCCCTTCCTCTTTACCACTTTCCCTCCATTCATCCATCCATCCATTCATTCCCCCACCCGCCTCCTCCTCTCTCCTACCCCTTCCTTTTTCTTTCGCTTCTCCCTCCCTTCCTTCCACTTCCCGTACTTCCCCTCACTTTCCCATCCTTCCCCTCCCCTTCCCTCTCCCTTTCTTCCACTTTATTCCGCCCTCCTTCCCACCTTCTCCCTCTCACCCTTCCACTTTCCACCCCCTCCCCTCCCCTCTCCCTCGTTCCCTTTCACTCTCCACCCCCCCTCCCCTCCCCTCCATGTGTCTTTTATTAGCTGTTACTTTGATTAGCTGATCCCTCGCCTTGTGTTGTTATCCTGTGATTTGCATGTTTTAATTTTCTTGATTTTGTGTTTGTGAGTCCGGTGCATTTTCAGAAAGAAAAAAGAAAAAAAAAAAGAAAAAAAAAAAGAACCAGAAAAGTGAAGGATAGGTAATTGATGCAATTTGTACCTCATTGTTCCGGTTTATGCCATTGTCTTTGCAACATGGCTTCCTGTCACGTTAGCGCTTGTTTGCAATTTATTCCTTAACAGTTCTCATTGTATATTTTGTGTGTCTTGGTTTATATGTGATCTGTTGTTTTTTCAATGGAAAGGCTACAATATTTTCGTATTTTTTCTCTCCCTTTATATCGCGTGAACTTGTTGAATGTTATCATATTAAACAGCGCGTTCGCTAAAAAATAATAATAAAATCAGGCATTAAGAACCAATTAGTTTTACAATGGTTTTATTTTTTTTATTATTTTTTTTAAATTATTATTATTTATTTTTTTTTTCTTTTTTGTGTGGAGAGATTAAATCGTTATTGTTCCGTGACAGTTTCTTTTCCTCTCAGAATTCTGAATCAAACGGAACTCGAGAATGAAATCAGCAAACTAAAATGAATTCTTAAATTAATTTAAAAATACATAAGTGGGGAAAATAGATAGAAAAGTAAATAGATGTATAGAGATAGAGATAGGGGTACATAATTGGAAGGGAAATATTGGTAAACAAAAAAAAACAAAAAAAAAAAAAAAAACCAGATAAATATATAACTGAACATATACGAAAATGCGTTTGTAAATAAACGAATAAATTTACATATGAATAGAATTCCCCAGTGTTCACGTGTTCGTGCTTGCCTCCTTTCGCCAAGCAGTCGTTGCTGAACGCTTTGACAGAGATTAATGTTCGTTCACGCAGCTTTTTATGAAGTTGCGTGTTAAAGGTACTCTAATTAAATCTTGGGTAATACCTGCTCGTCACTTTTCGTTTGAGAATTCTTTTATTTCCACCCTCCCTCGCTCTCTCTCTCACCTGCCTTTTGTTTCGTTCCTTCTCTTTATCTTTTTTCTTTTTTTTACTTTTGTTTTTCCTCTCTATCTCTCTCTATTATTTTCTTTCTATCAATCTATCGTTTTATATATACAAAAGGCTCTGTAAAATAGATAAAACAATAGACATTAAATAAACGTTATCATAGAAATAAAAGGAGAGGGAAAATGCACACATTCGGACAGGTTCATCCGCGTAATAGCGCTACTTTCGCGTAAGCTTCAAGATTCGGTTTTATGGACCGCATTTCATAAAACAGAAGTTGTTGGGTGTTTATTGTATTATGTTTTTCTTGTTTTCTGTTCGGTTTAGCGTTTATTTGTAGATTTTTATTTGTTTTTCTTCTTTCTTTGTTATATAGTCATGTATTTAAAAAGATATACATGCGTGTGTTTACCGGACATTTTAAAGAGTAAAGCCATTTTGTCATTCTATTTTTCATCTTTCTTATATTTTTTCCATTAATTTATTTAGTAGTTTTACAAATATACGGCTGTATATCGTCTACTACTACGCTCTCATTATTACAATTTGTCAGCTATCGAATATCAGCCTACCCCCAAAAATCAGACTGTCAGTCGATCCGCTAATGTTTTTTTTTTTTTTTTTTTTTAATCCTATCCTTCTCCAATGCCTCCTATCCCACACAGTCTTCTATTCATCGAAAGTCAGCAAGTCAAAAAAAAAAAAAAAAAAAAAAAAAATCTTAGTCCTATCTATCTTTTTTCTTTCTCTTTTCTTCTCCCCTCTATTCTTTAAAATTTCCCCTACACAATTTTACTGTCATCAGTAAGTAGGCAGACAAACAGTTTTTGTGCCTTTCTACATATCTCCTTACATATATATCTTATCCATCTGTTTAAATATCTAAATATCTGCCTACTTATCTATCCATCTATCTGTGCCAATCTCCCCTCCCTTACTTACATATTTATCTCATCTGTCTTTCTACCTACGTACTTACCTTTCTATTTAACTTATCCATATATCAGAATATTTGTCTATCTTCCTACCCATTTATGTATCCAATTATCTATTTCTCCCCATCTCTCCTCCCCTACCTACATATTTATCTCATCCATCTATCTACACATCCGTCTTTTTATCTACCTACCAACCCATCTACCCATCCATCTATTTCTCTTCTCTCCCCCCTTCCCCCCATCCTTTTTATCTTGATAAGAGCATTTCCACGTTAACAATTTGGCCTGAGATCACACGCCCAGGTCATATGGAGAGCGAGCTGAGAGCGCGATGTGTTTGAATAAGGGCGCACGAAGATGAAACTAGAGAGTAAGAGGATTCGGGGAGGATTATAAACAAAAATCTTCTTAGCGGATTTGGTTTTGGTAGTTTTCTTGCACATTTCGTCCATAACTTGTTGGGTTTGATGTACGGGAGCGGGTCCTAGGTTCAGGCTTTGGGATTTGGTGTCTCTAGTGCTTCCCGTTTTCTGTTGTTCTCGTTTTCTGTTTGAGTTTCGTTTGATGTTTTATTTCATCTTGTTCTTCGTTTATTTGTCTTTTGCGTTTATGTTTATGTCGGTTTCTTACTCTTTTCATGCTCTCTCTCTCTCTCTCTCTCTCTCTCTCTCTCTCTCTCTCTCTCTCTCTCTCTCTCTCTCTCTCTCTCTCTCTCTCTCTCTCTCTCTCTCTCTCGGACTCTACCTCACTATGAATTTTTCTTCCTCGTCTTTATTCACTCTTATCACCCCACACTCATTTTTCTCTCCATTCTTCATATATCCTTTCCCTTTTATATCTATGCATATTCCGTGGAAATAATAACAATAGAAATAAGGCATAAAAATAAATTATTAAAATAACCCGGAAGTAGGAATATTGGGAGACCAACAACAAAATCCTTTCTCTCTCTCTTTCTCTATTTCTTTTTTTTTAGAACCTAAAGTCTTCGAAATGAGTGAAACGCACGTCTAACCATTATTCTTTCTCTCCCTTTCTCCGTTCGCAGGTAAGAAGGTTGATAACTGACCCGGTTTCCATCACGGTAGGTAAACATCCCTCGTCCTTCTCTCTCTCACTCCGCCAGTTCTCTCTCTCTCTCTCTCTCTCTCTCCTTACTTAGGCCCCTTCTCTCCATCTTCCTCCTCCCTTTGGGCCCTCCCCCACACGACCCTCTCTCCCTCTGCCTTATGTTCTCTTCCCTTTGTCTTCCTCCCTGTGTGCTCCCTCTCCCTTAGCCCCTATCTCCCTTTATCCCATAAGTCCTCTCTCTCTCTCTCTCTCTCTCTCTCTCTCTCTCTCTCTCTCTCTCTCTCTCTCTCTCTCTCTCTCTCTCTCTCTCTCTCTCTCTCTCTAGCTATTTTGGTTCCGGTGTGTGATTCTTCTTTAATTTTCTTTTTTCTTTCTTTTATCATAATTTTGTCTTTTTTGTTACCGCATTTTTTTTTTTTTTTTCCTTTTTAGGTTCTTTTGATTCAATGCATGTCTTATGTTTTCCTTAGAATTTCATTTTTTATTACCTCTTTTCCTTGCATCTTTATCGTTTTTTTTATCACTTTCTTCCTCTGTATATACTTTTTTTCGTTCATTTCTCTCTTTCCCTCCCTATCTTTCTTTCTTTCTTTCTTCATTTTTATTTGCTCATCTATCTCTTCTTTTATCTTCTATATCTTTCTCTCTTTCCTTCTGTCGCATGCGAATACATTTTTACTCTTGCTTAATTCAGTGTATTTCTCCCTTCCCTTTCATATCACTTTCATTTCTCATTCCCTCCCTTTGCATCATCAATCTTTCCTTCTATCCTCGTCCTTCCCTCTGTCTCCCTCTTCTCTTTCCTCCCCACCCCTTTATTCGCCCCTATTCACTTCTCTATCATTCGTCACTAGCTCCGCTTTTCTCCAGTTTTCCTTCTCACACTTTCATTAAGATTTCTCGTCTGTCCCTTTAATTCTTGATAGAGGTTGTCTTACTTGTTTTGTTTACTTGTATTGATGTGTTTTTTTTGTTTTTTTTTGCCTTTTTTTCTAGGTATTTTTTTTTTTTTTTCTTATCATTAGATTTTTTGCATTCGTATTTCCCTTCTTCTTCTCACCCCTTTCTTCCTTCTCTCTTTTCTCAGTCCCCCATTTCCCCTTCCTACATCGTCCATCCCCTCCCTCCCCTCATCTCCCTCCTTCCCCCTCTTTCTCCTCTCCCTTTCCCCCAATCCTTCTTCCATCTCCCTTTCCTACCCTACACTTCCCCTCTTTTCTCGACCTCCCCCTTCTCGCTTCTCCCTTCCCCCCTCCACCTCTTCCTTATTATTCCTTTCAACATTTTTTTTTTTTTTTCTCCCTCTTTCTTCAAGACGTTTTCGTCGCCCCTTCAAGAAAAGGTTCTTTTGTCGCCGGCTGTTCGTCTTTAAAACTTAGACTTTACACAACCTTTCTTTCTTTTGTATCATTTACTTATGGCTTCAAGTTTCTGATTAAAGTCTTGTGTATACATCCGAAAAGAAAAAGGAGAAAAATCGAATGTGTGTGTGTTGCGAGCGCACGTGTGTATGTGAAAAAAGAAAGAAGCTAATCGAAAGGTTGATAGAAACGACAGAAAAGGAGAGAGAGAGAGAGAGAGAGAGAGAGAGAGAGAGAGAGAGAGAGAGAGAGAGAGAGAGAGAGAGAGAGAGAGAGAGAGAGAGAGAGAGACATGACACACAAAGGCATCTTTCAAAATGGAGAATGTCTAGCTGTCTCCAGGCCCTTTGCACAATAGACTCCTTGGCATCTGTAGTGTAATCTGAGCACCAGAGTGCATATTCCTTTGCCTCAAGCGAACGTGTTCCAACAGGTATGAACTTAGTGATGAGTGATTGCAGACGCGCTCACAGGGCGAGGTGACGAGAACTGTTCGCTGTTGGTGGGGAGATAGAGAGGGTTATATAATCGTATGTAAGTACATGTATGGGTAGTTAGATATACACGCAAGCACACTTACATATATGCATATACACGTACACACATGTACCCATAGGCACACAGCCATACCCCATATAAAAATACAAACAGAAACGCATGCATAGATACACAGGCAAACAGAAAGGTAGAGATGGTTAAGAATATAAATAATTCAAAAAATATGTACATCCTAAACATATTGCCAGGGATCTGCATTAATTTCCATCGAATATGTTATCGGATTTTTACTTGTGAATATGACTGAAAGGAGGAACAACACCACATAATAAAAAAGGAGTCAAAGAAACGTTACACACACACACACACACACACACACAGAGGGAGAGAGAGAGAGAGAGAGAGAGAGAGAGAGAGAGAGAGAGAGAGAGAGAGAGAGAGAGAGAGAGAGAGAGAGAGAGAGAGAGAGAGAGAGAGAGAACAAACACACCCTTCCTGCTTCCCCGATCTAACTCACTTTTCACTACCCTCCTCCCCTTCCTTTCTCCTTCCCTCCTCTCTCCTCCTCCATCCTTTCCCTCTCTCTCTCTTCCCTTTTCCGCCACCCTTTCCCTCTCTCTCTTCCCAACTCTCTCTCTTCCTCCTTCCTCTCCCACTTCCCATTGCTCTCTTCCCTTCTCCCTCTACCCCTTCCCATCTCCCTCTCTCTCCTCCTCCCTCTCCCTCCCCTCCCCTTCTCCGCCTCACCTCCCACTTCCCATCTCCCTCCCCTCCCCTTCTCCCTCTCCCACTTCCCATCTCCCTCTCTCTCCTCCTCCCTCTCCCTCCCCTCCCCTTCTCCGCCTCGCCTCCCAGATGGCCAAGGGTTCTAGAGCGAGTATCAAAGGTTTACCTCCACGATTTGCTAATCTAATTGCAAGTCTCAAAGAGTTCTATCAAGGGTTAAACAGCGCTGGTCCAGATTCCTGACGGAGCTTGCGTTTCACAGGAAACTTCGGAATATATCTATTTTTTATTTTATTTGTTGTTTTATATTTTTGTTTTATTTATTTATTTTATTTTATTTATACTTTATTTTGATTTCTTGTCGTTTCAAAGGGTGGTGGGAAATGTTTGTATATATGCATGTATATTTGTTTATATATATATATGTGTGTGTGTGTGTGTGTGTGTGTGTGTGTGTGTGTGTGTGTGTGTGTGTGTGTGTGTGTGTGTGTGTGTGTGTGTGTGTGTTTGTGTATACATACATATATATATATATATATATATATGTGTGTGTGTGTGTGTGCGTGTGTGTGTGTGTATGCACACACTTTGTCGTCTCTTCTTCCTTCTCCTTCCCGTCTTTCTTGATTTTCTTCTGCTTCTCTTTCTTTGTTTCAAATTAAAGACATAAGGCACCGT
>NC_061844.1:7847797-7850297 GCF_019202785.1 Penaeus chinensis
CAGAGAGGGGAGACGAATATAAAAAAAAATATATATATATATCAACACGAAAATATAATTAAAAGGGATCCTATAAACGTATCAAAGAGAAATTACAAAATAAAGATAAAGGCACGCACAAAATTAAAAGGGATACGGATGATAATATAAAATACAAAACTTACTAAATAAAAAAAAACAAAAAAAAACAATGAAGGGAGAAACAAAACACCGAAAGAGGCATCCAACTTCCTGGATTTGAAATGCCTATTGTAATCATGTCAAAAAAATCATATATCGGAATCGTTTCATTCATCAATGTCTAAATTTCTAAAGCCAAAAAAAAAAAGATGTAGAAAAAAAAAGTTTGAAATTATTTCAGTATCATGAATAATGGACCTTTCAGTATTATCTTGTCTGCTGCATCTCATTTACCGTTATTAATTTTAGATACGGTGTTTTGTGTTCTGTTAATGGAAATAGAGAGAGAATACACATGATGCATTTTCTCACTGTATTGTTTTAAAGTTGTTGTTAGGGCAGGTCTGTGGATGATTTGTTGTTATTTGCATTATTCTTTTGTTGTGATTAATACTACAGTTATTATTATCATTATTACTACTAGAAGTGATAGTACTACAATTATTCACTGCTACTACTACTACTACTACTACTAGTACTACTTCAACTAGTACTGCTGCTTTTACTACTACTTCTACTCTTCCTACTATTACTATTACTACTAATAGTAATAATATTAGTAATACAGCAACAACAACCACAATTACTAACTGCTAGTTCTACTACTGTTACTACTACTACTACTTCTACTACTACTGCTGCTACTTCTTTTACTACTACCAATACCACTACTACCACTGCTATTACTTTTTAAAATGATAATGCCCTATACCATCAAGGGCTCTTATCAGCATCATCACCAGCAGCAACAATATGATGATCATCTTAATCATCACTTGCAACGTTTACTTCATCATCATCATCTTTTTTTAATATGCATTTTTCTCATCTATCCCACTCGCGTCTCTTACACTCTCCTTAACACCATCTCCCATCTTGTAGGAATAAATGTACATTCTATTGTCTTAAAGGAGAAAGAGAAGGTCAATATTTTACAAGACTGCTTTGCCTCTTCCCCTCTCCCCCCTCCCGCTTTTTGTTGGGGGGGGGAGAGAGGGGGGGGGAAGATGAGCAAAGAAACTTTTATCTTTAATATTAATGGCATCCATTCCTCATGCTGTTACTAAAAAAAAATGTTTATATAGAAGGAACTGTAACGCTATAAATTTTGTTAGATGATGAAGCTTCTTACACAGAGAGAGCCGAGAGTGAGAAAGAGAGACACAGACAGACAGACAGACATACGGGTAGCTTTTCCCTCAGTACTTAACATGTTTTGAAAGTATTAACTAATGAGTATATGTTTTTTGCTCCGATAAAGAATTATTTACTTGTTGCACCGATGATAATGTGCAATTTATTTTACTGAGGACGATAAGGATTAATTTATGTTAATAGTAAAAATTACTGCAGTTGTAAAAAAAAGAAAAATGTATCCATAGTGTCATTAAAAACACAAAATTTAATAAGAATGTGAGTTTTGTCTAATGATCTATGTCTATATTTATCCATCTCTTATTCATCTCTTATCTTTATTCATGTATTTATCTATTTATGTATTTATTTACATAAAAAGTACATAGTTTGTATACTTATATGATAAGAAAGTATTCAGACTTATGTTTCAAGATAATAATACATATATTTTATTGATAACGTTATCAGTTCTAAAACATTTTATCAACAATAATTATAACAATTCATAATTACCCACTATCCATTCTTTAATCTCAGAAGAAGCAAAAGATAAAAAACTCCATTTGCCCTAATCAATAAAAATCAGTTCGATAATGATGATCGAAGTTGTAACGTTCGCGAGAGAGATAAAAGTATCAGCGGAGTTAAGGCTTTCCCATTGGAATCACAGTGCTAATGTCCCAGCGGGCGCAACCTCGGAATCTCACACAGCACTACTAGAATTTTAAATCAGAAATCTCTGAGGACTTTCAAGATTTCGGGCTTTTCTTTGATTTTGTTTGACTGCTTCCTATTTTTTTTTTGGGGGGGGATGGGGGGGTTGGGGAGGGATTTTTTTTCTAATTGTTTGTTTGTTTGTTTATTTTACTTTTTCTCCTTTTTGCTATATCTCTGTCTGCTTTCTCTCTCTCTCTCTCTCTCTCTCTCTCTCTCTCTCTCTCTCTCTCTCTCTCTCTCTCTCTCTCTCTCTCTCTCTCTCTCTCTCTCTCTCTCTCCCTTTCCTTCCCTTCCTCTCTTCTATTTCTCCCCTAAGACTAACATCACTTACATCCTTCTTCACTCACCCTTCTTTCCTCCCCCTTCCTTCCCTCCGTTTCCCTCCCTTATCTTTCCCTCCTTCCATCCCCCTCTTTACCCCCTCTCTCCCCTCACGTGTTGTAGAAGATTTCGCCCCCAAGTTAAG
>NC_061844.1:7855297-7862797 GCF_019202785.1 Penaeus chinensis
CCCCACTCTCTTCTCCTCCCATACCCCTCTCTACTTCCCTTTCCCCTTCCTTCCCCATCTCTCTCGCCCTCCTCTTCCCGTTTTTGTTCTTCGATTACGAAAGACGTTTGAGATAAGAACTGAGAAAGTAGAAATAGATGAGAGATGCTGAAGTACAAGATAGGTTTGGGTGAGTGGTAGGGGTGGGGATAGAGGGTAGGGTAAGAGATAAGAGAGGGGAGAGGGGAGAGAGGAATGGGGGAAGGGGGAAGGGCAGATATACCATGGCCGAATATCAAGGTATTTGGGAAGTATAGAGAAGAAGTTATCTTTGATACAGCGGACAAGGAATGGGATAAAAAGTGAGAAATAGAAGAAATAGAAGAACGATGTTGACGATAGGTTTGGGTGGGTGGTAGGGGTGGGGGTAGAGATAAGAGAAAGTAGATAAAGAGCTGGGGGGAGAGAGGGATAGGGAAGGGGGGGGGGGGGGTCAGGGAAGATCTACCATGGCCGAATATCAAGGAATTTAGGAAGTATTAAAAAAAAATTATCTTTGATGCAACGGACAAAAGATGGGCTTGAGGAGAGAAAGGGGGAGGGGGGGTGAGGGGAAGGGCAGAAGGAAAGGGGTTCTGCAAGTGAGATAGAGTGGGAAAAAGGCGAAGGAAAAGGGTAAAAAATAGTGGATAAGAAAGACTGAAAGGTAAAGGCAGAGGAGGGGGGGAGAGAAGGTAGAAGTAGGAAACGAAGGCTAGAAGGTAGAGGAGAGATAGCAAGTAAAAAAAAAAAGAGAGAGAGAGAGAGAGAGAGAGAGAGAGAGAGAGAGAGAGAGAGAGAGAGAGAGAGAGAGAGAGAAGAGAGAGAGAGAGAGAGAGAGAGAGAGAGAGAGAGAGAGAGAGAGGGAGAGAGAGAGAGAGGGCGAAAGTTAGAATTAGAAGGGGAGAAATGAAGAGGCAGGATAAATAAAGGAGCAAAAGATATAAGTTAAAGAACAGAGAAGAGAAGAATTAGAAGAAGAGAGGAACGAAAGTTAAAAGCGAAGGGAAGAGGAAGAAGTGGAAAAGTATGTTCAAAAGACAGAAGTAAAAGATACGAGGCGGAAAGTAGAAACAGAAGAAGAAAAGAGTAGAGAGGCGATAGAAATATAAAAAAATAAGCGAACAATACAAGCAGAGAAGACAAGCAGTAGAAAAAGAGAAAGAACTATACAAAAAGAGCTAAAACAGGCAAATGCAGAAAAAAGCACGAAAAGATGAACTAAAAGAGAAGAGAAGAGAGAAAAGTAGAAGAAAACAAGCGAAAGTGTCTCTCTTCCTCTTTACAAAAAATAGGTTACAACCTTAAGGAGTTTATCATTTTTCTCTCCGGGACTAAAATATGCGTATGTTTGTGAACACACGTATGAAACATGGTAGTACTTAACATGAAGGCTGGAGGGGAAAAAAAACAATCTCTAAAAGAAAAAGCTGTGGTACGTGCCAAGCTAAGAAAAATTAATGGATTAAGGTAAATTCATATATAAATAGATGCAACAAGTATATTTACTGTGAGAGCAATTCACTCAAGTAAATAAAGGTGGTAAACAGTTGTAAGACCTTTGATACCGGTGAAGAGAGGAATAAAAAGATGAATGAAAGAACAAGACAAAATCCCAAATCCAGGGATAAAAAGATGAAAAGAACACGACAAAATCCAAAGGAAATGCGCTTAATCGAGTTCTAAAAACAGGATTTAAACTGACTACATGTTTTTTTTTTTTTCTTTTTTTTTTCTTTTTTTTTATCTTTTTTGTTCTTTAGATAGAAAAAAAAAACATGTAAAAGAAAGAGAAAATAACAGGTTCGAAGTGAATCATGGCTGGGTCGAATTAAGTGAACGTTCGAGATTCAAAAGACTGGATTTGATGGATTTATAGGAGGATTAGGTGTCTAAAGGGCGAATTATGGATTTTTTGAGGATTTATATTCTTTTTTTTTCTTTTTTTGAGAGGGGTGGTGGTCGTGGAGTGTTTTGTTTTGTCTCATTTTTTCCTATGTCTGTCTGTTTGTCTCCCCCCCCCCCCCTCTCTATCTCTCTCTCTCTCTCTCTCTCTCTCTCTCTCTCTCTCTCTCTCTCTCTCTCTCTCTCTCTCTCTCTCTCTCTCTCTCTCTGAAAGTATAATAAATACGTGTTTATTTTCGCTTGAGGAGTGATTTTTTGCCGTTTTTATTACCTTTCCTGTTTCATTTGTTCATATATAATCTCTCATTTTTGGTCACTTTCGGGGAAAAAAAAAATAGAAAAGATAAAAATCGTGTCCAGAAATCGTGCGTTGACTTACCATTCGCCCTTAATTCAACCTTCTCTCTTTCCCTTTCATGTAATAAAGACAGATGACCGGTCTGTAAGCTCAACCCCCCCCCCCCCCTCACTTTCCCTTGCCCTGCCTTCCCTTTTTCCATCACCCCCCCCCCCCCTTTCTCCCTCTTCTCTCGTTCCATCAGCCTCCCTTCCTCTCTCCTTCATCTATTTTTTGCTCCCCCTCCCCCTCCCTTCCCCTTCTCCTTCTCCCATTGCTTCTTCATCCCTCTTTCATCGCCCCCCCTCTCCGTATTCCTTTCCCCTTCTCCTATTCCCTTTTCTTCCTCCCTTCCTACTTTCCCCTTCCCTTATCCTCTTCCTTTTTGTCCCTTCTCCATTTACCCCTTTCTCTCTTCCCCCCTTCCCCTATCCCCTTCTCTTTTCTCCTTTCCCTTTTACCCCTTTCTTCTCTCCCCTTCCCCTATTCCTTTCCCTCTTTCCCTTTCTTCCTTCTTTTCCCCCCTTCTCTTATTCCATCAACCCCCGTTCCCCCTCCCCCCCCTCCACTCCACCTACCTCCTCCCACTTCACTAAACAACTTTTACTTCCGGAACTGAACGCTTCTTTCCCTTCGATAAACCGACTATTTTTTTTTTTTTTTTTTTTTTTATTCGTCAGACGTTGCTGCTGGTGTTTCTTTTTTTTGACATTTCTCTTTTTCTGTCTCACTTTCTGTTCCTCCCTCTGTTTCCTTTTTCTTTATTTATTTCTAGATATACACATGTATACACATGCATATATTCACACACACACACACACACACACACACACACACACACACACACACACACACACACACACACACACACACACTCACACACACATACATACATATGTGTTTACTTGCTGTAGTGATTTTACCTTTAATATCCGTCTCGCTTTCATTTAAGTTATTAAATTCAAGTATTTGATTATATCATTGAGTATACTTGGGTTAAACGCTATATGTATGCAGTTTATAAACTGTGTGGTATTATTGTTCTGTGTAGTCAACTTTAATTATTAAATCATACAAACCATCCGGCACTCGAAGGAATGATATTCGATATAAATCTACGGTAAAGAAACCCGGATTTCATAACTATTTACCTTGCATCAAATGTACCACAGCTTGTGCAGTTAGCCACGTTGGTAAATAAAGGACTAAACTAAAATAATTTACTTTTTAACTGTCATTTCTGTAAAGTAATGAACAAAATTCTAGCTTATGAATTTCAAGTAGTGTTACAAATGTTTTTTTTGTTTTTTTTAGTATTGTAACTGTTCACAAATATTAAAGAAATCAATGAATAATGAATGAAATTTCGACATTTAAGCGGTTTGTTATCATCGCTGTCGTTATTATTATTTCTATTGTGTCCTTTTCCACTCTTTTTCTTAAAGGAAAAAACATAGATAGGGAAAGAGAGGAAAATAGAAAAGCAAGATAGTTCAGAGACATGATAATGAAAAAAGGGAGAGGAAAGGCAGCAACAGAAATCCTCTCCCTGTCTCTCTATCTCTCTTTTTCCCTCTTGAGTACAAGAAAGAGAATCGATAAGTGACGCCGGGAGAGAAAAATAGCTGGTCGTCGTCCTCTTAGTGACAAAAGAAACCTCAAAAGAAAATCAAGAGAACTACCCCCCCCCCCCTTCACCTTTGATTGACTCTCTCTCTCTCTCTCTCTCTCTCTCTCTCTCTCTCTCTCTCTCTCTCTCTCTCTCTCTCTCTCTCTCTCTCTCTCTCTCTCTTTCCCTTCCTCCCTTTCCCCCTTTCCTCCTTCTCTCCTCTCCCTCCCGTTTTACTCCCCATCCTCCCTCCCCTCCCTATTTCTAATTCTCCATCCATCAGTCACTCTTCCCTTCCTCTCCCCCTCTCCTACCCTACCATTCCTCAACCCCGCAGCTCTCCTCTATCCATCTATCTCCCTCTCTTCTCTCCGCCTCTACCATCTCGCTTCTTCCTCCGTCCCCCCCTCTCCGCCTTATCCTTCCTCTCCTCCCTCCCTTATCCTTATCCGCCCTCCCCCCATCTTTCTCCTCATCCTTACATCCTCCCTCTCTCCTCCTCTCTCCTCCGCTCATTCTTCCTCTCACCCCCTATGAGAAAAACCTGTCGATCTTAAGCCTTGTTGGGGGTAAAACCTCTTATATTCCGGTCTCGTTTGTACCTACAGACTTGCATATGAAAGCGATCTAACTTGGGACAAGGAAGGAAGAGGTGGGAAGGAGGAGGAGGAGGAGTGGGGAGGGAGGAGGGAGGAGACAGAAAGTTGAAGAGGATGAAGAAGAATTTTAGGCAAAAACAGAAACAATAGAAAAAAGGGAAAATTAATTTTGGTGTGTTTCCCATCCTCCTTCCCTCCTCTCTTTTTTTCTTTTCCTTCTCTTTCCTCCTCCCCTCTCCCTCTTTTTCCTTACCTCCTCTTATCTCTCCTCCCCTCCCTTCCCCTTCTCCCCGCCCCCCCTTCCCTTTTCCTTTCCTTCCCTCCCCCTTCCCCTCCCCCTCTTCTCAAATCCTTCCTTCCTCCCCCCTAACCCTCTTCATTCCCCTTCCCTTCCCCTTTTCCCTCCCCCCCAACATCCAATCCCTTTCCATCCCACCCCATCCTTCCTCCTCCTCCCTTCCCTTCCGCCTCCCCTTCTATTCCCCTCATTTCTTCTTTCCTTCCTTCCCTCTTCATCCCTTCGTGTCAACCCGTTACATCATGACAGAAAAAAAAGAGAATCGCCTAAGCTAAAGGATCTTGACCTCAGAGGGCGGGTCATTGGGTGCCAGCCGCACGACCCTCGTTCATTATCTCCTTTGACCTCGGTGTCCCTTCAGTGTCATGAGCGTGGCTTCTGAGTCCGCCGAGGGAAGCGTAGTTATCATTATAGATGTTATGTAATGTTGAATACGTTTTGTTCTTCGTTTTATTTATTTACTTATTTATTTATTTTTGGGTTATGATTGGGCATAAATATTAATTTAAATCTTAGAAAAGTTTTTTTACCTTTTTTTTTTTTTTTGCGATATTTTGGTGTTTTTTTGCACTCATTTGCTGGGAGAGAATAAAGAAAAGGGAATAGGGAAGAGAGAGAGAGAGAGAGAGAGAGAGAGAGAGAGAGAGAGAGAGAGAGAGAGAGAGAGAGAGAGAGAGAGAGAGAGAGAGAGAGAGAGAAAAAAGAGAGAGAGAGAGAGAGAGAGAGAGAGAGAGAGAGAGAGAGAGAGAGAGAGAGAGAGAGAGAGAGAGAGAGAGAGAGAGAGAGAGAGAGAGAAGAAAAAGAAAAAGAAAAAGAAAGAAAGAGAAAGACTTCAGGAGAAACAACCACACATCTTATAAAGACTAGACAAAAATGTATGAAATCAGGCGAAGCAGATGCAGAATTCTATATGACTTTTCCCCAGTAAAGACGGGAAGAAGTAAAAGAGAATAGTTGGAGGGCGGAAACGAAAGGGAAGAGAGATAAGGGGAAAAAAGAAAATGAGAAAGGAAAGGAAGGGATGAAAAAACGAAAAATCATGGAAAAGTAGGAAAATAAGAAGAGAGAGAGAGAGAGAGTAAGACAAGACAAGACAAGAATAAGAGGAAAATGGAAAGAAGAAAATTGAGAAAGGGAGGAAAAATAATTCGCAGAAGAAAAGGAAATAGAAAGAGAATAAGGAGAAGGGGAAATGGGAAAATAAATGAATCGATAGAATTATGAATTTAGTTCCCAAAACCTTCTTGGTCGAGATCTGGCCAGTCAAGAAGACAGAATTACCGCCTCCTGTGCTCTAGACCCTTCAAGTTAATCTGTGAAGCTGCTATCTTCTTCTTCTTCTTCTTCTTCTTCGTTTACAATATCTCCCTTTTTAATATTCCGTCTTTTTCTTTCTCTGTTTTAGTTTCAGTTTTTCGTTTTTATTGTGTCGATCTGCATATTTCCGGAAACAGTTTTTCTCTTACTTTCCTCTTGTTCTTTCTTTCTGATTTGTGTGCATTTGGTTCATTTAGTTGCCAAGCCTGTATTTGCAATCTTAGACACCTTAGTTAGATGGCTGGGATATTTGACTCTTAGTTTTGAGACCTTTTAGTTCCCTTAATAATAATTTGTCGTCATCAATTATCGTTATCGTAATCGTCGTCATCATCATCTTCATCATCTTCATCTTCATTTTCATCTTCGTCATTCTTGATGATAACAAGAACAATCATAACCAAACCAACAGATTACCAAACAACGACCCGCCCCCCCCCCCTCCCTAAAAAACAAAAAAAAAAAAAAAAACGAAATAATAACGACCCAAGCACTAATAAAAAAGAAAGAAAGAAAAAAAAAAGCCGACCTGGTGTCCTCTTGCTACCCTACCCCCCCCCCCCCCCCGCCCGCATTCATCTGACGTCTGCTTATTCCCATTCCCGAGCAGGTGGCGCCCCCCCCCCCCCCCCCCCAACACTAATTGCTGCTCCTCGGCCGTCTCTCATCTTTGCGCCATTAGTTCGTCTCACACCACAGCCTGGGCGATGGTCGAGTTTTTTTTTTTTTCTTTTTTTTTCCTTTTTTTTTTGGGGGGGGGGAGGGGGTGTGTGGAGGGGATATGGGATGGGGATGGGGGTGGGGAATGGGAATGTGGAGGGAGGGGCGTCCTCGATCTCGTTTTGGATGGATCTTTTTAGGGAAATTGTTCCTATTTGGGTTTAGTTTGGTTTTGAGGTGAGTTAGACTTGTCAGTTTTTTCCTCTGTGATTGGCTTTGTTTGGTTTTCTGTCTCTCACTCTCTTTCTCTCATCTTGTGTGCGTGTGTATATATGTGTGTGTGTGTGTGTGTGTGTGTGTGTGTGTGTGTGTGTGTGTGTGTGTGTGTGTGTGTTTATATATATAATATATATATATATATATATATATATACATATATATGCGAGTATGGAAAGTTGGATCTTCTTTGTGCTTTGCCAGAATAATAAGTATTTCTTATTTATTTTTTCCCTCCAATCCTATCTCCCCTTCCCCTCCCCCCCCCCTTTCCTCCCCCTAATCCCCCACTCTTTTTCACCCTTACTACTCTCTCTCTCCTTTACGCTTTAGCTCTCCCCACTCACTCTCCCCCGCTCACGTTTTAGCACTTAATCATGCAAAGCATCGACAGCGGATGACGCTAGCACTTGCCTTCGCTATCCACAAATTGTGCAAGGATTTCTCTGCTTTTGTCGTCTGCTTGTTCATAACGCAGGGA
>NC_061844.1:7870297-7880297 GCF_019202785.1 Penaeus chinensis
AATAGAGAAACATAGACAAGAAAAATAATAAAAATACCCAACGAAACCCTCAAAACCTACCAGGAAAAGGGAATAAAAACAAATAACAAAAAAAAAGCAATCTAAAAAATGAATACAATAAAAAAAACGAACTTTAAAACAGTGGAGAGAGAAAATTCAAGAAATCGATTCGACGAATGAAAAGAAGTGGAGGGAGAGAGAGACGGATCGACGGAAAGGAAAACTTCGGAAAGAATTTTAGTGAGATTAGAGAGGGTGTTGCCAAACCGGAAAGATAAGAGAGGAAGAGGGAGAAAGAGAGAGGGGGAGGGAAAGGGGAGGAGAGGGGGAAGGGAATTAAAAAGAGAGAGGGGGGAGGGAAGGAAGAGAGAGAGCAAGAAAGGGAGAGGGAGGGAGGAAATGAGAGAGAGAGACCGGCTAGAAACGAAAGATAAAGACAGAAACGCTGACAAAGCAGAGAAGATTAGTATGAATAAAAAAAAAAAAAAAAAAAAAAAAACGAGCAAGTTTCAGAGACAAAGAAAACGGGAATAAATTAAAATGACGAACGCCAGGAAACGCCAACAAAAACCAGGAACACATATAGAGAGAACGTACAGATGACTGCGTATAGTTGAATAATCTGAATATCAAAGGAAAGGATAAACGGATAAGATGAAGAGAGAGAGACGAAGAGGGGGAAAAAAACAAGAGAAATTGAACAAGGGGGAAGGATTAATCGTAACCCTTCTCTTTCCTCTTTCCTCTAACTCATCTTCATTACCATCTTCATTTTCTGCTCTTCCTCTCCTTCCCTTTCTCGTTCGTCCCTTCTATTCCCTTGCCTCCTATCACTTATTCTCGCCCTCCGCATTTTCTTTTATTTCTCTGTTAATTATGCTGTTCGTTCATTTCCTCTCCTCTTCTCTTTTTCGCTCGAAATCATCTTCGCTTCCTCTGTTTCCCTCCTTCTCTTTCTTAGTCTTCGATCGTCTTTAAGATTTCCCTCTTCCTCAATGCGCTCGCTAGGCATTGTGCTTATTCTATTAAAACCATTGTTGATGTTATTACTTCTACTGTGCCACTGCAACTAGTAATACCATAACAATAATTTAAAAAAATACCATTACTGCTGTTACTAATACTACTACAGCAGTAGCAACAACAATGACAAATATTACTATTATTAGTACTACTACTATTTCTACTTTTACTTCTACTACTATTGATATTGCTACTACTACTACTACTGTTACTTCTACTACTGCTACAACAACAATTACTAATACTACTACTACTACTACTACTACTACTACTACTACTACTATTACTATTACTATTACTACTACTACTACTACTACTACTACTCCTACTCCTACTTTACTCCTACTACTACTACTACTACTACTACTACTACTACTACTACTACTACTACTACAACATCTAATACTATTGCTACTACTAATACTACATCTACTACTTTTACTACTGCTACCACTACTACTACTGCTACTAATATTCATACTAATACTGATACTGCTAGTACTACTACTCCTACTCCTTCCACCACTTCTGATTTCATTATTTGTTTTACTGCTATTGCTACTTTCACTATTACTACTGCCAGTGTTGCTGTTACTACAGTGATGATAATAATTGTTTTGACAATAATGATAATAATAATACTGATAAGGATGATAATAACGGTACTACTGATAATGACGATGATGATAGTGATCATGATAATGATCATAAAAATAATGATGATAATAGTAATAGTAATAAAAATGATGCTGAGGTTGATGATGATAATAATAATAACAATAATAATAATAATAATAATAATAATAATAATAATAATAATAATAATAAAATAAAAATTATGATGTTAATAACCCTTCCTCCCTCCATTCCCCCTCTCTCATTCCCTCCCTCTCTCTCCGTCCTTTTGCCTTCTCTCTCTCCCTCTCTCTCTCTCTCTCTCCTATTTATCACTCTCACTGCCAAAGAGATGGGCTGTGGCAACGGTGAGGTTATTAATTTCAGCAGCGATGGATGATTGATGTTCTTGCCTGAGGGCAGATGGATGATTACACATTCATTGGGATGGACAGTGACACAGAGCACGGGAGGGTAAGGCGAGGGAGGCCGGGGAGGGAACTGGAGGGAATGGGAGAGAGGGTACGGTGGTGGGAGTGAAAGGAGGGCGAGGTTGGGGGAGAGTAGGTGGGAAGAGGGAGGATAGGGAGGGGATTGGAGGGATGGGAGGGGGAAGGGGGAGTGAGGGAAGGATGGGGTAGGAGGAGAGTAAGATTAGAGGAAATGGAAGGGGGTTAGGAGGGTGGAGGGAAAGGGTCGGGGGGAGGGTGGAAGGAGGGAAGGTCAGGGAGGGAATCGAAGGGAGAAGGAGCGTGGAGGGAATGGAGTGAGGGAGGAAGTGGAATAGTGAGGGAAGGTTTTAAAGAAGGAGGGAGAGGAGTGGGAAAGATAAGTTGAAGTTCGGAGGATGAGATGGAGGAGAAAGAGGGAGAAAGTGAGGAGGAAAGGTGGAGAGAAGGATGCAGGGTTGAGAAGTGAGGGAGAGGGGAAGGGAAGGAAAAGAGGGATGGAATAAAGATAATGAAAGAATAGGAAAATAGATGGAGAAGAAAAAAAGGGAAGGAGAGATGGAAAAAAGAATGAGAGAGAATCAGGGGAAGGGAAAAAGGAGAAGTATAAGAAGGAAAAGAGATAAGGGTAATAGGGAAGATAAGAAGGGATAGAAGGAGGAGAGCAGCAATCAGTCTAATGAAAGAGGGAGAGGAGTACGAGAGAAAAAAACAAACAAACGAAAGCGAGGTTGACCGAAAGAAGAAGAAGAGAGGAGTAGAAGGAGAGGAAGATGAGAGAGAGAGAGAAAGGAAAAATGGCCCTTCACTGGAATGGTGACTGGGCTGTGAAAGTGACGAACAGCCTTCGCAATGAATAGAAGTGAGGCTGAAATGATGGGAGGCACGAGGGGTGTTGAGGGGGGTTTTTGTGGGGGGCCGGGGGGTGGATGGTGATAATGATTATTATTAGATGCATACATTATATTGCGATGATGGTTAAAGCTGTATGTATGTATGTTGAGTATGGTGAAATGTGAAAATATGTATAACTTTAACTATATATACTCTATATAATCTCATGGTAAATGGATAGACCGCGTTACAAAGATCTCAAATGCTTGTACATGTTATGTCCAACATGTATATATGTTTTGTGGGGGGGGAGGGGGGGTGGGGGGGCGGTGGAGGGGGTAGCGAAGCAATTAAGGGGGGGGGGGGGGGGGGGGGGGGGAGGGGGGGGGGAAGGTCGGGTTTTAGTAAGTTATTTATTTAATTAGAATTGTTCGATGTTATTGAATGGTGGGGGTGCTGAAGGATAGGGAAATAATTAAATAATAAAAAAATAAAAAATAAAGAAATAAAAAAAGGGAAGAAAGAAAATAAATAAGAATGAATAATAAATAATGAAGAATTAATGAATGAATAATGAATAAATTCATGTAATAATTAGTATATAATATAATTAAATAATTAGGAAAAATTAAAGAGATAAAGTATATTAATTATTTATGTTAGAATAAAATATTAAATAACATTTTCTAAACAATACATTCTGAATAAAACCAATTCAGTTACTCACGCATTACATTACTTCATTAATTACCTAATCTCCATTACTTCCTTTCCTTCCCCCTCATCCATCCCTCCATCAACTTCATAATTAATACCTCAACTCCTCCCTGCCTCATCCCGGCACTGATCCCCTCCTCCCCCCCCTCCCTTCCCTCCTCCCTCCCCCCCTCCTTCCCTGCCTCCTAAAAGAACATGACTTACTTCCTTCCTTCCCTCCTCCTTCCCCCCCTTTCCCTCCCCCCCTCCCCCTTCCCCCCCCCCCCTCCTTTCCCCCCCTCCCCCCCCCTCCCTCCAAGTAAATTTGGAAAAACCCCCTTTATGCAAAAAAACCCTAAAAAGGGGCGTTTCCACTCTCCGTCCCTCGGTTCCTTTTTCCTTTCCCGAAAACGGCTCAAACTTCGACCAAGAAACACAATGGAAAAAAAACCATTTCTGAAGGAAAAGGGTCCCTTTTTTGACTGATGTAAAAAAAGTACTTTAAAAAGATGCCCTCTTTTTCTTCCCCTTTTTTCTTCCCTTTTTTTTACCCTTTTTTTTTGGTTTCCCGGGATACCCCCCCCCCCCCCTTTCTCTCCCTTTTTTTTTTGGCGGGGGGAAAGGAAAAGATGTTTTTTAAGGTGGGGGTTTTCTTGTGCTTTTCTTGCTTTTTGTTGTTGTTATTCTGTTTTTATGTGAGTGTGTGCGACGTATCTTCTATGTATGTATGAACCCACTTTCTTGGATAACTATCTCAAATTTCGCCTTATCCAGACATTTTTTTTTCCCTAATCTATATATTATATCTCACACATATCATTTCTTTCGTTCCAGGTAAGGTTATGGTGACGAAAGCAGAGCGATCGCTTGGCAACACTGTTGGTGGGTGAGTCACAAACAGCATCTCTGACATGTTTACACTGAGCTCTCTATCTGTTCATTTTGCCGATGGATGTCACGTCTCATCACCGCTGTGTTGGTTTCGCACGGTGAATGTTAATGTTTTGTGTTTGTGAGGGTCCTTTTTTGGAGGGGGGGGGGGGTATTTTCAGGTTAGGAGAGGGGTGAGGGAGACAGGAAGAGGGGGAAGGGAAAGGGGAGGAGAGGGAGAGAAGGAGAAAATGAGAGACAGGGAGTCAAACAGACAGGCAGGCAGACAGGCAGGCAGACAGGCAGGCAGGCAGGCAGGCAGGCAGGCAGGCAGGCAGGCAGGCAGGCAGGCAGGCAGGCAGGCAGGCAGGCAGCAGGCAGGCAGGCAGGCAGCAGGCAGGCAGGCAGGCAGCAGGCAGGCAGGCAGGCAGGCAGGCAGGCAGGCAGCAGGCAGGCAGGCAGGCAGGCAGGCAGGCAGCAGGCAGGCAGGCAGGCAGGCAGCAGGCAGGCAGGCAGCAGGCAGGCAGGCAGCAGGCAGGCAGGCAGCAGGCAGGCAGGCAGGCAGCAGGCAGGCAGGCAGGCAGCAGGCAGGCAGGCAGGCAGGCAGCAGGCAGGCAGGCAGCAGGCAGGCAGGCAGGCAGCAGGCAGGCAGGCAGCAGGCAGGCAGGCAGGCAGGCAGCAGGCAGGCAGGCAGGCAGGCAGGCAGGCAGCAGGCAGGCAGGCAGCAGGCAGGCAGGCAGGCAGCAGGCAGGCAGGCAGGCAGGCAGGCAGGCAGGCAGGCAGGCAGGCAGCAGGCAGGCAGGCAGCAGGCAGGCAGGCAGCAGGCAGGCAGGCAGGCAGGCAGGCAGCAGGCAGGCAGGCAGCAGGCAGGCAGGCAGGCAGGCAGGCAGGCAGGCAGCAGGCAGGCAGGCAGCAGGCAGGCAGGCAGGCAGGCAGCAGGCAGGCAGGCAGGCAGCAGGCAGGCAGGCAGCAGGCAGGCAGGCAGGCAGGCAGGCAGCAGGCAGGCAGGCAGGCAGGCAGCAGGCAGGCAGGCAGGCAGCAGGCAGGCAGGCAGCAGGCAGGCAGGCAGCAGGCAGGCAGGCAGGCAGGCAGGCAGGCAGGCAGGCAGGCAGGCAGGCAGGCAGCAGGCAGGCAGGCAGGCAGGCAGGCAGGCAGGCAGGCAGCAGGCAGGCAGGCAGGCAGGCAGGCAGGCAGGCAGGCAGGCAGGCAGGCAGCAGGCAGGCAGGCAGGCAGCAGGCAGGCAGGCAGGCAGGCAGGCAGGCAGGCAGGCAGGCAGGCAGGCAGGCAGGCAGGCAGGCAGGCAGGCAGGCAGGCAGGCAGGCAGCTAGAAAGGTAGGTAGGCAAACAAGCAGGCAGGCAGGCAGGCAGGCAGCAGGCAGGCAGGCAGGCAGGCAGGCAGCAGGCAGGCAGGCAGGCAGGCAGGCAGGCAGGCAGGCAGGCAGGCAGGCAGGCAGGCAGGCAGGCAGCAGGCAGGCAGGCAGGCAGGCAGGCAGGCAGGCAGGCAGGCAGGCAGGCAGGCAGGCAGGCAGCAGGCAGGCAGGCAGGCAGGCAGGCAGGCAGGCAGGCAGCAGGCAGGCAGGCAGGCAGGCAGGCAGCAGGCAGGCAGGCAGGCAGGCAGGCAGGCAGGCAGGCAGCAGGCAGGCAGGCAGGCAGGCAGGCAGGCAGCAGGCAGGCAGGCAGGTCACCTATATAGATCTAGTAATCAGATGAGTTACAGAAAACTCGAGGGAAGACTGTTTTGTTTTGAAGATCTCTCTTGACCTTTTTTTATTTCTGTTTTTCGCGCCCCTCATTTTAGTTCTTATATTCTGTCTCTCCCTTTTTTTGGTATATCTATCTCTCTCTCCTTTACACCAATCCGATATAAATGGCTATCTTCGTCTTGTTTCCTCTCAGCTCCTTTTAAATAACTTTATGACGTCAAGGCATTGTGACGTTAGGCAAACCGGCAGCCAATCATAACCTCCTCTGATAACTTGACGTCAAACGTACTGACGCCCAATCATAACACCTTGTGATAACATTACGTATATCCAGCCAATCACGCTGGAGAGATGTCACCAGCCAATTACATTCCAGAACGATGTCATGACGTCACATGCACTCCCAGCCAATCACGCTGGAGAGATGTCACCAGCCAATTACATTCCAGAACGATGTCATGACGTCACATGCACTCCCAGCCAATCACGTCCGCCAACGAGAGCACAAAGCGTATTCCTTTCCGTCCCCCTCCCTCCTTTCCAAAGCCCTCGGCGTTAAATGAAAGAGAACTAATGCTTTTAGAAGGACAGATGGAGTAGCCTAGAGCAAAGCCCGATTGACAGGTGGAGAGAAGCGAAGAGGGAGATTAAAAAAAAGGGGGGGAACTTGCGAACAGATGGTGTGAGGGAGGGGGAGGGGGAGGGGGAGGGGGAGGAGAAGGAGAAGAAGGATGGGAGGTGGGGAGGAAGAAGGACGGGAGGGGAAGGATAGGGAGGGGCAGGGGAGGGGAAAGGAAAGGAGGGATAGTATGAGCATGTGAAAAGGGGGGGGGGGGGGGAGTGGATAGGAAGGAAACAGGGAAGAGGAAAAGAAAGAGTCGATGGGAAGAGGAAAAGCAGAACGGGAAAAGAAGAGGATGAAAGGGAGGGCAAGGGAAAAGCACGAGGAAGAAGAGGAGGAAGAACAGAGTAAGAGAAGGAGATGAGAGGGCTGTGAAGGGAGAGTGGGGAGGGGAGAGGAGGAGAGGAGAGGGGAGGTAGGTTCAAGGGGGAGGGGTATTGTTACTTAGAGTCTTAATGGGTTTTATCCAGAAGCTTCGAAAACCTATATATCGAGTAATAGACTCCAGCTGTGCAGATGAAAAGTGAGGGCGAGTCATTTTAGCTTTTTATAGCCTTATCTAATTAATGTTTTTGTCCGTGTATTTTTTTTTTTTTTTTTTCGTCATTCTTTTTGTTATTGTGCATCTGTGAATTTTTTCTCGGCCTCATCTCTTAATTACTTTCAAACTCGACGATGGTGTCAATGGCTAAAGAGGATATGTTGATAAACGTGACAGCTATGAGGATCGTGGTGATTATAGCAGTATTAGCAGTAGTAGCAGTGGTAATAGTAGTCGTAGAAGTTGCAGTATAAGTAATAGTAATAATGATAATAATAATAAGGATAATAATAATAATAACATTACTAATAATTATAATAATAGGAAGAAGAACGTTAATGATACCGATAATAACAATGATAATAGTATTGATAATAAAAATAATGAGAATAATAATGATTATAAGAATAAGAATAATAAGGAGAATGGTGATGATGATGATGATGATGATGTGATGATGTGATGATGATGATAATAATTAATGATAGTAAAAATGATAATAATAATAATAATGATAATAATAATAATAATGATAATAATTGATCTTAATGATAATGACAATAATGATAATAATAATAATAACAATAATAATAATAATGATAATAATAATGTGGCCCCCTATTCCACAACATTTTATTACTATTTGATATCAAGATAACGTTAAATCACTTTTTTTTTCTCATTAATTATAGTGTAACTTTAAATACTTAATCAATTATTTCAAAGTGACAACATTAATACTGTTGATTAATGCAATACAAGATTTCAGTTAAATCTTTGTAAAAAATCAATAAATCTTAAATCTTAACTGAATATTATCAATGCAATATAATAAAATTACACTACCAATGTTTATATGAGATAAAAAGAATATAAGACATCATTTGGGTTCCTGGCTCTTTAAATAGAACTAGACAGTTATGAGTCCCTGTTATAAAATGATCAGTCATGAAACAAAAGCTTTAATATTCAAAATTGCGTCATATCTTAATGAATCAAATATTATAGAACAAAATAACAATGTTTATGACTATGTTTTTTGAGGCTTCTTCTCTTGTTTGGTTTAATTTTCTTTTGTTTTTATTCAGTATGGAACTTCTCCTTTCTTTGCCTTTTGTATTTGTTTCATTGTTCTTTGCCCTTTCTTATGTTCCTTTTCCCTTTAAAAAGCTAGCGAAAGAGAGCTCCAGTCTCGACATCAGGATGAACACCCGGAGAAAGAACAGGATATTGAACATCTTTTCCCTGGAGCTTCAGCCGGTCGCTTGTGGGGCGGAAGAGCTCAATATAACTCTGCAACATTCGTGCAATTTAAATTCTTTGCAACAGGTAGCTAAAGTTCATGAGGGAGTCCACGTGCAGGAAGAAAAAATAAAAGATCGGAGGAAAATTGGATCTTTTTTTTTTTTTTTTTTTTTTTTTGAAAAGGGGTTAGTGAGTTGGAGAAACATTTTCTCCAACAATACCCGGTCGAACAAGGGGCTTGTTCGACCGAGTATTGTTGAAGAAATTTTCCCATGTATTTTTTTTATTTTTTATTTGCTAAGCTTTGTGGTTGATTTTTGTCCATGGTATTGTTATTGTTATTATCACAGGCAGTTACACTGTTCTATAACAGTAGTAGTTGCTTTTATAGAAGTAATGGTAGTAGCAGTAGAAGTAGTTATAATACCATTACCATTATTACGCCCATAATCACCGCTAACCTCATCACCACCACCACCATCTTCATCACTACCATGAACCACCACCACCACCATCCTCATCACTAACATAACTACCACCACTACCACCATCACCACTACTACCATAACCACCACCATCCTCATCACTAACATAACTACCTCCACTACCACCATCACCACTTCTACCATAACCACCATCACCATAATTCTAAAGAAACACGAGCCCACACCGTCGAAACACGAACGAGAAATTTTCACGAGTTATATATTTGCATATTATGAGAATTCCTCGCGCAACAGCTCATTCTCAGCTCCAGGCATTTTGGCATTTGACTGCAAGCACAGCAGCTAGCGAGTAAACAAAGAAGCCTGAAAACAACGTCCGTAGATTTGCATGCTTGACGAAATATAAAGAAACGCCACGCCGGATACAGCTAGGAAAGCAAACAGACGAGTGTCAACAGAAAGCAGAAATGAACGGGCGGTGACTAAGTTTTCGTAAATATTCGGTACATGCAACTTGATTTGTGCATGTTTATTTCTTTTTTTTTATTATTCGTCTGTTAATTTGTCTCTTAATTCGCTGTTCCTTTGGTTTTTTATGCTTGTATGTTTGTTTATTGTTGTCCTGTTTATTACGATTTTTTTCCCATTTTCTATTTTCTGATTGGTGTTTCGTTTTCTATTATTCGTATCTTTCCTATTCTGTCCGCGTCTTCTACGTTTCTGCATTAATTTTGTTGTTTATGTTTTAACCTCTTTACTATATATTTTCTATTGTTGTATTTTGTTTTTTGAGGTTTCTTCTCTTGTTTGGTTTAATTTTCTTCTATTTTTATTCAGTCTGGAACTTCTCTTTTCTTTGCCTTTTGTATTTGTTTCATTGTTCTCTTTTTTCCCTTTCTTATGTTCCTTTTCCCTTAAAAAAAATCTCTCTCTCTCTCTCTCTCTCTCTCTCTCTC
>NC_061844.1:7895297-7897797 GCF_019202785.1 Penaeus chinensis
TGAGAGGTGTTATTTCTGTCTGTTATAAGACGTAGGCACGAGAAATGGTTTCTGTATCTATTATGAAGAATATGTGCTCTGCGTTTCTTGTAGAGAATATCTACTATAAGAAGTTTTTTTTTTCCATTTTTCTTTTGTGGATATTATCTTCTGTGAGACATGTTTATTCTTCTTGTATTTTTCATCTGCTGTGAGAAAAGTTTTTTCCAGTGACTCTTTTGTGATTTTTTTTCTTTTCTTTTTCTTCTTCGTTTTCATTTGTCTTGAGAAATGGTTATGCTCTGTTGCTTGCGTTTATCTGTAGGAGAAAAGAAAGCGAGAGGCAGACGGGCAGACATATAGAGAGAAAGGGAGAGACAGAGAGAGAGACAAAGATAGAGACAGAGAGAGAAAGGGAGAGACAGAGAGAGAGACAGAGAAAGAGACAAAGAGACGGCGAAAGAGAGAGAGAAGAGAGAGACAGAGACAGAGAGAGAAAGAGAGAGAGAGAAAGAGAATGAGAGAGAAAGAAAGAAGGAAAGAAAAAAGTAAATATAAGGCATATAAAAAAAACAATCAACACAAAACACATCAAAGAAGATTTTTTAATGTCATCCTTCATATGAAAAAAAAAAAAAAAAATAGAATAAAAAAATAACTTTGAAATAAATTGTTCAAAACTTATCTTCGGCCATCAAAGAGCGCCAGTCTTCAATTTCCTGCTTGATTATCGGGCTTAAAGCAAATAATAATTCAGGAAAGTCACCAATAATGTGCGGTGAAGGTGTCATTAAAGCATCAATTGCTAATGACATAGATCAAAGGAAGGGAAGAGGAAATATGTGGAAGGGGGAGAGAGAAGGAGGGAGGGAGGGAAGGAGGAAATGTGTCAAGGGAGAGAGAGAAGGAGGGAGGGAGGGAAGGAGGAAATATGTGGAAGGGAGAGGGAAGGAGGGAGGGAGGGAAGGAGGAAATAAGTGAAAGAGAGAGAGAGAAGGAGGTAATGTGTGAAATGGAGAGAGAGAAGGAGGGTGGGAGGGAAGGAGGGAGGGAGGGAAGGAGGAAATGTGTGAAAGGGAGAGAGAGAAGGAGGGAAGGATGGAAGGAGGAAATGTGTGAAAGGGAGAGAGAGAAGGAGGGAGGGAGGGAAGGAGGAAATAAGTGAAAGGGAGAGAGAGAAGGAGGGAGGGAGGGAAGGAGGAAATGTGTGAAAGGGAGAGAGAGAAGGAGGGATGGAGCTAGGCTGGAAGGAAGGGTGGAAAAGAGGGGATGACGGAAGGAAGCAAGGACAAGGGATGAAGGGAGGAAACAAGGACAAGGGATGAAGGGAGGAAACAAGGACAAGGGATGAAGGGAGGAAACAAGGACAAGGGATGAAGGGAGGAAACAAGGACAAGGGATGAAGGGAGGAAACAAGGACAAGGGATGAAGGGAGGAAACAAGGACAAGGGATGTAGGCACAGAGGGAAGGAGATATGGATGGAGATTGAGCGAAAAGGAGGGAGAGAGGGTTGAAGAAAGGAACCAAGAAATTAAGAGAGAGAGAGAGAGAATAAACAAGAGATAGAGACCTCTCTCTATTCACCCTACTCACCCTTCCCTTCCCCCCTATCCTCCTCCCCCCGCACTCTCTTAATCCCTCCCTTCCCCTACACCCCCCCCCCCTCATTCCCCTGTCCCTTATAACCCTTATCCCCCCTCCCCCTTCATAAACTCCCTCATACCACCCCTTATTTTTAATGACCAAAGAGGATATAATTAGGAGAGAAGAAATTAACAAGCTTCCTCAAGTAAAAATAACTTTAAATTATGTTTTAATCTGAGTATCCGGCCTCAGGTAAGTATTCTTTTTGTTTTTTTGTTTTTGTTTTTTTGTTTTGATAGTGGAAAAAGGGAGATGTATGTGGCATGGGAGAAAGAGAGAGTCAGGCAGGCAGGCAGGCAGGCAGGCAGTCAGTCAGACAGACAGACAAACACATACACACACACACACACACACACACACACACACACACACACACACACACACACACACACGAAAGAGAGAGAGAGAGAGAGAGAGAGAGAGAGAGAGAGAGAGAGAGAGAGAGAGAGAGAGAGAGAGAGAGAGAGAGAGAGAGAGAGAGAGAGAGAGAGAACCGACATAAACAGAGAGAAAGCAAGAACCGAAGGAGAGAGAGAGAGACAGAGAGATCCCGGATCCTGCTCATGACATGCAACAGATTCCTGCCATTAATCATGAACTGCAACATCGATACTGAAACAATATCTGTTAAATGTTTTGCAATCTATCTCTTTCTCGTTGGGGATGCAGAAATAGGCGAAGGAGATAGAGTGAGAAGTGAGAATAGGAGGAGATTCTTAAGGAGGAAAAATCTCAAAATTCAATGAAAGATGGAGACGAGCAGAAAAGAATTAAAGGAATAAACGAAGAAAATAAGAATGAGGAATAAGAGAATTCATGAGGAATATTGAGGGAAAAATCAATTTAAAGATAGACAGTAAGATGGAAGAATAGAAA
>NC_061844.1:7900297-7902797 GCF_019202785.1 Penaeus chinensis
GGGCTGGGGAGGCAGCGGTCGCCATAGCACAGTGCTGTTTCATATTCATAGCCCGGTCTTATTGGCTTGAGATTTCCACCCTGCTACTGCCGGGGTTTTGTCGTCGGTTATTTCCTGTTTCCCTTCTCTTCTCTTCCCCCCTCCTACTTCTCCCATCATTAACCCCCTCTACTCCCCGTTCTATTCCCATTACCTCCCTCCTTTTAAGATGTGTGACTCTCTCTCTCTCTCTCTCTCTCTCTCTCTCTCTCTCTCTCTCTCTCTCTCTCTCTCTCTCTCTCTCTCTCTCTCTCTCTCTCCTTTATTTCCAAAATTCAAAAATGTTGACTCTTGTTCCAACTCTTAAGGATATGGAACAAAAATTTCACTTTTGTTCCACATCCTTAAGATTTTATACGGAAGATAATCACCGGAATTCCAAAACATAACAAGTATATAGTCGTTCCACCCAAAGGGTTTTAAATAGACTACAACCATTTTAACGACCATTTTGATATCAACATCACTTCCAGTGAATAATTTCTTTATGTAAATGGTAATGTTAAATTTTCATAATTTCCTGTGTTATACAGTAACAAAAATCATTGTGTATTATTATTATTAGAAGTAGTAGTAGTAGTAGTAGTATAGTAATTTATTACTACTATTATCATATAATTCAACTTGTGTTTCGTCTGTCTGCCTGTTACGGCTACACTGCGCGTGAAATTGTATTCCATTCGACTTCGGACAAGAAGCTTCTCCATATTGATATAATGTGGGCAGCTTATGCCTGAAATTATAGTCCATGTGATTGCGAACTTGAAATCGATTCATTCTGGTGTAAAATGTGATGGTAAATACTGATATAACAGTATATAAATTATATAATATATAACATATACGCATCATATTAGTAATTCCAGCACGATTATCATCATGATTATTATCATTATTGTTATTATTGGGATTATTATTATTATTGTTTCATTATTATTCTTCGAGGCAACTGCACGACATTGAAATTGTTTAGGTCGTCAGTTTATGGACATTTATCATTTACACAACTGTCCGAGAGGGAGGTTAAGAAGGAAAGTAGGAGGGGAAGGGGTAGAGAAAGAAAGGGAGGGGAGGGATCTTAAGGAGAAAAGGGGAATGGGGATTAGGAAACGGAGGGGAAAAGGTTAAGGCGAAGGGGAAAGGGAGAGGGGGCTCAGAGAAGGGATAGAAGAGGTAGGGAAGGGGGACAGGTGTGCGAAGGAGGTGAAAGGAGGAAGAGAAGGGAAATGGGAGGGGGCCGATGTAGTGGGAAGAAAGGAGTAAAGTTAAGGAAGATTTGGGAGTGGGTTGGGGGGGGGGGGGTCAGAGCGGAAAGGGGAAAGGAAAAGGTACAGGAGAGGCGAAAGGTAGAAGGAGGTAAGTGAAAGGGTGAGAAAGGAATATTTTTTTCTGTGGAATTTTCATGGGTCCCGTCAGTAATTATTATCATTATCATTATTATTATTATTATTATGTTATTATTATTATTGTTGTTGTTATTAATGTTGTTATTATTGTTATTATTATTATTATTATTATTATTATTATTATTATTATTACCGCCGCCACCACCATCATAATTATCATTATTATTATTATTATTATTATTATTATTATTATGATTATGATTATCATTACTGTTATTATTAATATCACTATCAATATATATATATATATATATATATATATATATATATCAATTGCTTATTATTATTAACCTCCCCCTCCTTTGTTTACCTAGTCAATAAAATCCCCGATTAATCGGAATAAAATTGCTTTCACTTCCCCCCCCAAAAAGCGATTTTACGGCAAGGTGTTGAAGAATTTGCAAAACAGGCTTGTATCCCCGCCTTAAGAGATGGCAGGAATATTGCACTATGTAAAGATTAATAAAACTTTGTTGCACATTGCATCTCACGGACCAATGATCATCTTCGCGTAGGACAAAAATGCTCATCGGCAAAGCTTTTTTTATTTGGGGGAGGGGGGCGTCTTACATTTTGAATTATTATATTTCCCTTGTCCCTTTCTTTGTCTCTCTTTTTCTCTCTCTCTCTCTCACACACACACACACACACACACACACACACACATATATATATATATATATATATATATATATATATATATATATACATGTATATACATATGTATATGCATATGTACATATATATATACATATATATATATATATATGCATATATATACATATATTTACATACACAGACATACAATATATATATATGTATATATATGTGTATATATATGTATATATATAGATATAGATATAGATATGTGTGTATGTGTGTGTGTGTGTGTGTGTGTGTGTGTGTGTGTGTGTGTGTGCATGTATATATATGTGTATGCATATATGTAGCTAGATAACGCTATATCTCGCATCATTCCCATTCCTTCTCGTTTATATCAGTGAGGAATAGCACAGTGCACGCGATAATTGGAAAGGTGTCCCCCTCCCTATTCT
>NC_061844.1:7907797-7927797 GCF_019202785.1 Penaeus chinensis
CCCTTTCCCCTCCTCCTGATCCCCTTTCCCCCCTCCCCCTTTCTAACCCCCACCCACCCCCACCCCCCACCCCTGCTCAATAGGCGGCCCCTCTTCATTCTTTTCAATTTCGGGAGTTTGTGCCAAGTTTGTAGTAAGCTGTTTTCCTTCGCCCAGGAGAAGGATTACTGCTTCACACAAATGGTTCACTGCGAAGTCTGATAAAGTTTATTTTCTCTTTTTTTCTGAACTGTAGCGTTATTGTTGTAGTTGTTGTTATTTTTACTTTTTTTTAAAAGAAAGGGGGTATTTTACCGGCGTTTTTTTATCGTTGTGGATGTGAATGAGACACACACACACACACACACACACACACACACACACACACACACACACACACACACACAGAAAGAGAGAGAGAGAGAGAGAGAGAGAGAGAGAGAGAGAGAGAGAGAGAGAGAGAGAGAGAGAGAGAGAGAGAGAGAGAGAGAGAGAGAGAGAGAGAGAGAGAGAGAGAGAGAGAGAGAGAGAGAGAGGGAGAGAGTGAGAGAGAGAAAGAGAAAGAGAAAGAGAAAGAGATAGAGGGAGAGACCAACGAACAAACAGGCAAGCAGGCAGACAGTGCGATAGACAGAGACGAGGGGGAAGGGGCTCCAATGCTAAGTTAAATATGAGGGCAGCCCCGCCTGGCCAAGACAATCACTGGAACCTCTTTCTCGTCTGTTTACTTTCCTCTGGCTATTGACCCTTGCTTACTAGCTCCTGTTTTCCGATCATCTTCTTACCTGCTCTTGCCGTCGTCATTAATTTCGTCATCATCGTCGTCGTCATCGTCATCGTCACCGTCATCGTCATCGCCATCGTCATCGCCATCGCCATCGCCATCGCCATCGCCATCGCCATCGTCATCGTCATCGTCATCGTCGTCATCATCATCATCACCACCACCACCACCACCACCACCACCACCACCACCACCATATCATTATCAATCATCAATCATCAATCATCATCACTATCAATACTAAGTCGAATTATTTTTGTTCCTTTTATTTCATTTTCTTTCCTAACCGATATGACGTACATCATCACGGATTAAAAAAGAAAGAAAAAAAAGAAGATATATATACATAATATATATATATATATATATGATATATATATATGTGTGTGTGTGTGTGTGTGTGTGTGTGTGTGTGTGTGTGTGTGTGTGAGAGTCTAGACACACACAAACACACACACCAAACACACACACAACAAACACACATACAACAAACACAAACACATACAACAAACACACACACATACACACATACAACAAACACACACACACACACACACACACACACACACACACACACACACACACACACACACACACACACACACACACACACACACACCGAGATCCACAAATTTTGAAACAGAAGCGACCGACCCATAAACTATAACGGCAGAGGGATGGAGGTCTGTGGTGGGCGTGAGGGCGTGGGCAGGGAGGCGGGGCTAGGGGAGGGAAGGGACCACGCCCACCCCGAGACCCACCGCCCGCCTTCAGGAGTCATGCAATAAATTGAGGGCGTGAAGAAGATGTTGCACAAGTGAAGTGTTGATGGCAGATGGTTAGACCGGCACGGGAGGGGAAGCGAGAGGGAGGAGGAGGAAGAGAGAGGAAGAAGGAGGAAGGAGAGGGGATGTGAGGAGGAGAGAAGGAGGGAGTGTACTGACAATAGACCAGAGGAAGAGAGAGGAAGGGAGAGGGAAAGAGGTGGAGGGAAGGAGAGGGGTATGTGAGGCGAAGAGAATGAGGGGAAGGAGAGGGGCGTGCACTGACAGCAGGTGAGAAGAGAGAGGGAAAAGGGGGAAAAGAGGGTGTATTTACTGAAAATAAGCGAGAGGTGAATAGAGGAAGGGAGAGGAAAAGAGAAGTAGGTGAGAAGAACGGAAAAGGAGAGGGAGGGAAAGAAATTTTAGGCTAAGGAATAGATAGGAGGAAAGAGGAGGAGTGTACTAAAAATAGGTTGGAGGAATATAGAAAGAATGATAGAGGGAAAGAGATGAAGAAAAGGATGGAGTGACCTGGCAGTAAGTGAGAGGAAGAGAGAGAGAAGGAGAGGGAAAAGTTGAAATGACGAGAGGGAAGAGAGAGAAATAGAGAGAAGGGAGGGAAGGAGAGAAGCGGTATCGCGGTACTATCTGAAGGGATGGGGTGGGGACATGCGTTACTGAAGAGAGGGGAGGGGAGAGAGAGGGGAAAGGGTGTAGCAATGTGGGTATGTTATTAAACGTGCGTGTTCAGTGTAGCAAACCAGAATCTTCCCTTGATGAATGAAGGCCAAAGCTTAGTGAAGCTTCACTTCTCGTTCTAGTTCTTTGGGGATGAGGAGGGAGTTGGGAGGAGGAGAGAGTTGGGGGGAGGAGGGAGTGGGGGTGAGGAGCTAGGGGGGGTCGGGGAATTGTTGAGAGGGAGGGAAAGTGGGAGAGGTGCTATGAGAGGGAGGAAGAGGTGAGGAGAGAGTGCTGAAAGGGTGAGTGAGAGCAGGAGGGGCGCCGAGAAGGGGGGAGGGAGAAGGGTGGGGAGGAAACGGAATGAGAGAGAGAGGAATAAGAGTGGAGGCTTCTTTTTTTTTTTTTTTTTTTTTTTTTTTTTTTTTTTTTGGCTTAAATTTTTATTAGGGGGGGATTAGAAGGTGATATTTCAGTCATTTCCTCAGTTTTTTTGTCGTATTTAAAAAAACAACTAAAGAATATGGGAAAGTTCTCTTAACAGTTTTTGAGTTTTAATTAAGGTGAAATATACACTTTTTAAGGAAGAAGTTGTGATACAAATCAAGCTTAAACTATCTTTAAAGTCTGTTTCTTCTAAGCCTTAGAGTTGTCGTTCTATGTCTTTGTTTATTGGCCTTAATTCGGAAAAATATATATATATCACGATTTTTTTCTTTCATTCATCTTCACTAAACTTATTTTATTTCTTTTCTTTGTTTTACTACCTCTTTATCTTGTATATTTCTTTACGCATCCTTCAATTTTTATCTCATCTACCCTTCGTCACCTCCTTTCTACTTTCCTCTTTTCGTTACTGTTTCATATTTCGTCTTTCTTCCTTCCTTCTTCTCTCATGCTTTATCACCATTCTTTATCTCCCCCTCCCCCATTTATCCCCATTACCCTTTCATCCCCCTTTCCCATTTTTATTGTCTACTTCTCCCCTCTCATCATTTCCTTCTTCCCCCTTCCTAATTACGCCTTTCGTGAAACCGACTGCGAATTAAAAGAATATCTAATAGAGACCGAGATTAATTGTGTATGTTAAATGTATGCTGCGTAGGCTTGTGCCCTCTCTCTCTCTCTCTCTCTCTCTCTCTCTCTCTCTCTCTCTCTCTCTCTCTCTCTCTCTCTCTCTCTCTCTCTCTCTCTCTCTCTCTCTCCCTCCCTCCTCTTCCTCTTTTTCTTCTTCTTTTGCCCTTCTGTGCCCTTCCAAACTTGCTGGAGAAGGGAAACACAGTGGGCACGGTGACGGTATTTTATTTTTTTAGAAGAGTAATACAGGGACAGCTTGATGATAATACAAAGAGATGTCCTAGGTGTTGTTCAGCCTACTTCTAACTGAATCGCATTTCTTATTGAGTCGTATCGTATTCGTTTTCTTTTCCTGCTATTGCTTTATATGATTTTTATTTTTTGTTATCAATGTCATCATCATTGATATGAATATAATGATCATGATAACTTATTTTTTATTATTAATATTATTTTTTATCTTCACTGGTATCATTATTATCATTATTATTATTATTATTGTTGTTGTTGTTGTTGTTTTGTTGTTGTTATCATTACTAGTATTGTTCTAGTCATTATCATTATTACTATTATTGGCATGCTCATTTTGTTTCATTATTTGATTATCAAGAATATGCAAAAGGAAAATATCAAACAATCTGCAGCTTTTCTCTTTTTTTATGAAAGCTTCCAAGACAATTTAATTTCTTTTTAAAGAGTATTCAAGAGCATAAAGAGTAGTGTCCAAGCGTTAATTGAGAGGACTTTAGAGGACTTTTAATTTAGAGAAAAGTTATAATAGCAGTCGGACTCACTTTCTCAGTCCTAATATGATCTCTGTAGGATTTTACTCCAGTGGACTCTCCTTGCGTTGACTCTGATATGCGGAGTTCATAGACGTGGTCAAAGTCCAAAGAAGACAGAGTTAAATTTTAACACTTAAAGATTATTTTTGTGACGTTCTTTCTCTCATTATCTACACTCGTGTTTTTTTGTTTTTTTTTTTTTCTTCCTTTATTTAATTTCCTTCTCTTTCGTGCATTTGACAGTTCATCACCGTCAGATGTATACTCTCTATGGTACTTTAGTAGTTCAGAAGTGGTGATTCCTCCTTCTCTCATGAGGCTTCTGATTAAACACAGGCAGGCCTCCTTCTTCCATAACTGCATTTGGTCGTCCGAGACATTTGCGTCTGCCAGGCTCCAAATATACTCTAGCAACTGGGAGGATTTGGTCTTCTAACAACCTTCTAAAGTGCTTGTTAGCCCGCAACACAGTTTCCTCTATATTATTTGGCACAAAACAAAATTTAAATTGATAACCGATATTGTTGAATTCGGTCATCGACTCCGAGAGTTCTCCTGATGAAGAGACACCCCCTGAGGTAGGTGCTGTTGGTGTCGACGAAGTCATGTCCCTTTGCGTGTATAAGGGAGACAAATCCCATTGTATCTCCTGATGTGTCTTGGCTGAGTGCTGAAGTTGAGATGTGTGTCGCTGCATTTCCGAGCTGTAAAGCATATGTGTGTTTAGAGTTTACATATATAATAGGAGTGCATTAATGCATGCATATATACACATATGAACATAATTATTCAAACTTATTCATTCAAAGTCACAAAAAAATAAGGAAAAAAATAAGAAATAGAGAGGGAACCAATAACATATCTATTGATTCCTCGTAACATTATACACACAGAGACACATAAGCGGCAAGGAACAAAATATCAAATGAAATCTTGGTCTTTTCATTTGAAACTTTCATGATATAATCGAATTAATAATGCCAACTAAAGGAAATGAATATACATACATGAAGCCAATGACATATCACGTTCTCCAGTTCACATAAAGTAGCATTGCAAAAGTCCCAAATGAAACGACTCAATACTTTTTTAGTTATTTTTTCTGTGTTAGAGGGTGAGTAAAAAATCCAAATTTAGGATACAGCATAAATGTATCTTCTAAGACATCAGATGATATGAGATAATTACATAGTTCTCCGTACCTCATGCTACCTCATGACACTCAGAGATATAATGTAGAAATATTCGCTTATATTCTTCATTACACTGTATTGACCTGCCAGTACACTGTATATCCAGGCCTGTCACAATATCACACAATTTGGTTCTTGTTCGGTTTTACCACCAGAGTGATTCAATCCTAAAAATGTTAATAACAATTAAGGTTTTGCAGATATATGAAAACTTTTTCTTATGCCATACGTGAAAAGAAAATTCGAAATTCGTGCCTCACTATTTTTTTTTTTTTTTTTTTTTTTTTCACGTGACCATTGCAGTAAGCGGCCACCATGATCTCGAATACCAAAAACAGTACAATACCCCTTTCAATTTTTTTAACTCGGTAAAAAAGTGAAAGTGAGAATGGGGGGGGGGGAGAGGTATATGAATGGGGAGAAGAGGGTTGAGGATGGGATGCGAGGTAGAAGGAGAGGAGAGAACACAGGGAAGGATAAAGTGAGTGAGAGAGAGAGATATGGGGAAAGAAAGAGAGATGGGAAGTGAGAAGTAGAGGGGGGGGGGAGACTGAGAAGTTGGGTAGGGGGTATAGGAAGGGATGGGGGAAGGGGAGTAGAGGAGGGAGGGGGGGAGAATAGACAGCGCAAGAAAACTCACTTGTTAAAGGGTCGATAATCGGAGCGAATGTGGAGTTGTTGGATTTCCCTAGCTGTTATACTAGAGGCCCATAAGCTTTAACGCATACACAAGCAAAAAAATAATTGCTACACGATTGCGAACGTGAGTGCCAGGGTGCAAGATCATGCAAAGTGGATTACTAAGCAAATCTATAAGTACAAGTGTACTCCTTCGCCCAAAGATATTAATTTCGAATGGGCACGATTACATAAAATATGATGATACATAACATAAAATAAGAATATGAAAAATGTGAAAATGTGAAATGTGGCAACGTATGTAGTATATGGGAGTAACGAGCTGGTGTGACGTCATAGTTTAAATGTAGTATTGCATACGTAATACACAAGGAGAGAGAGAGAGAGAGAGAGAGAGAGAGAGAGAGAGAGAGAGAGGGGGGGGGGGGAAGGCTAGCAGACAAGGGAGGAGATGAGTGAGGAAGAGAGAGAAAAAAAAAGAAGGAAGAGAGAACAGAAAAGTTAAGAAAGAGAATATAAGAACAAGGAAAAGAGAGAGAGAGAAGAGAAGGGAAGAGGTGAGTGAGGAAGAGAGAGACCAGAAAAAATAAGAAAGAGGATATAATAAGGAACGAGAGAAAGAGAGGAAGAAGGAGATCATAGAGAGGAAACAAAGAGAATAGGAAAACAAGGTAGAGAGGGAGAGGAGAGAAGGCTAGCAGAAAAGGGAGGTGAGTTAGGAAGAGAAAGAGAGAGAAGAAAAAAACAATGAAGAGAGAGATCAGAAAAACTAAGAAAGAGAATATAAGAACAAGAAATGAGAGAGAGAGAGACAAGAAAGATGCGTTCACAGGATGTTGACGGAGCGACAGCGCGGGGAAAAAAAAAACCTGAAGATACAAGGTCACTAGATCAGGTTCAGGCCGACTCAGAGCCCTGTGAGCTCGGGAGTCGCAAGCCAATCATTGCTTACGTTTTGGAAGGGGCAACACGTAGAAGGAATGATAGAGAGAGAGAGAGAGAGAGAGAGAGAGAGAGAGAGAGAGAGTGTGTGTGAGAGAGAGAGTGTGTGTGTGAGAGAGAGAGAGAGAGCAAGAGAGAGAGAAAGAGAGAGAGAAGAGGAGAGTGAGAGAGAGAGAGAGAGAGAGAGAGAGAGAGAGAGAGAGAGAGAGAGAGAGAGAGAGAGAGAGAGAGAGAGAGAAAGGAGGAAGAGAGAGAAGAAAAAAAAAAGAAGGAAGAGAGAGAACAGAAGAATATAAGAACAAGGAAAGGGAGAGAGAGAGAGAAGATGAAAATCAGATCAGAGAGAGGAAACAAGGTAGAGAGAGATACGGAGACAACGAGAGAGGAGAATAGAGCGAGGCGACAAGAAGGATGAACCACAGGATGTTGACTGAGTGACGTCGCGGAAAGAGAGAGAGAGAGTAAGAATGGAGAAAATCAGTGATGTTACTGGGGCGGGTGTTGATCACTAGATTATGCGTCGTCATCTGCGTTGGTGACTGAGCTCGGTAATCGCAAGCTAATCATTGTTTACGTTTTTGAAGCGGCGACACGTAGTAGGAGTAGGCCAAGGGAAGGGGAAGCCAGCGAGTAAGGGGGAGGTATAAGGAAGGGGGGGGGGGGAAGCCAGGTGGTGAGGGAATAAGAATAAATAAATAATGATATATTTTTTCTGTGAGAGGGTGAGCAGTTTAGTTTAGTCGAGTCCTTTTTTTATCACCCTGGCTAACTGACAGGTGTGGGCAAGCTGCGGTACATTTGATGCTTGGTCATAGCATTATATATTAGTATTACATTGGAAATTAAGGCTATAAAATGATTACGATCTGCACTATATCCTTAAAAGAAAAGAACAATTACACATAACTTTTTCTAACCATTTACCAAGGTATTGTTACATTGTTATATGGTCATTTAGGATACAGCATAAGTATATCTTCCAAGACATCAGATGATATGAAATAGTTCTTCAAACCTCATGTAAGGTGGTCTGTATTACATGTACAAGTGTTCGCTTATATTCTTCACTGCATAATTTACACTTAGTTTCTTCGACATTACAAACTGTACTGACCTGCCAATACAATCTATATCCCAGCCTGACCTCGCAACTTGGGAAATGTTCGGTTTTACAACCGTAAAGTTTATAGATTCCATTGGTTCCTATACTGTGCCATGCGTGACAAAAAATGTAAACTTTGTCCGCCATTAAAAAGTTTTTTTTTTCTAATATGTCCATTCCAATTAACACTATAATACAGCCACCAGCTTGAATTGGGTCGTTGGTGCTGTACCACCTACCATATACACATTTACAACATTATTAAGTCAGTAAAATGAAAAAAAAAAAATATAAGAATAAAACACACACATATATGTTTATTTTTCTATGAGAGGGAGGCAGTTAAAGTTAAAGTTCAGTAAGTTTATTTACCACCCTTGGCTATCTGCGTCAGATTCACATAAAGTCGATATAACACAGTATTCTGTGATTACTGTAATTGTGCATCGTAAAATAAAGATCTAATCATACATCATACAAAAGAATGTTACGTTGATATACTTTTACCACTGTATTTACATAACACTGTTCTTTGTTTACGGCAGTTTTACAAAGTAAATTTAGGATATAGTACGAGTATATTTTGCTTTCTATCTCTTTACTGACCGTAGTACCTTATGGTACTAGTGCACTTATATAACACGAGTTGCCATCCAGAACACAGGAGGAAGATATTGAAGACTTTCTCGAAAATAAGTTCAACCACATTTCCAATGTGAAAGCTTTCAAAACAAAAATGACACATAATCAATACTCAAACTTCACAGTTACTAAAAGGGGCAAGGGTATAAACCCAGATCTTTTCTTAGAGTCTGACGTCTTTCCCAACAATGTAGGGGTGTTCCTGAATATAAACAAGTACAAAGGTGAGCAGAATGTTTGACGTTGCAAATCCGGTGGTCAAAACAATTAAACACCATTAGAATAGAACACATCAATGCGCAGTCCCTCCTCGGTCACTTCGAAGGAATTGAATTGATAATTCAGGAGAAAAATATATTGATATTTTGTGTATCAGTGAAACTTCACCAAGAAATATCAATCAGTTTCATCAGCTTTCCAGACTTTCATGTTTACAGATGTGATGCAGGACGTAGTGGTAGAGTCTGCCTTTATGAAAGAGATACCCTTAAATAAGATCTTTACAACTGTAAATCATACAGCAGTAGAGGACATCAGGGTAACCGTACAAAGCAGTATGTATCCTTCCTCGTCGGCACATTCTAGAGACACCTTCATGCCACCGAGGGAGCTGATGGCATTGCACATCGTTTCATTAACGATAATTTACCAGCAATTGCATATTATCTGACAGTCATTATTGATACATCCATAGTCACTGGTATTCATCCATCCCTTGGAAACATGGTATCAAAACACCTATTTTTAAATTTGGTGACAGAGACGAAATTAATCATATCGACCTATCGACCTATCACTATGTTACCAGTATTATGTAAAGTCCTCGAGAGAATAGTTGCAAATCAGTTAACAGCATTTTTGGAAGTGAATAATCTTATATCTAACATGAAACACGGTTTTAGGGGTAAAGTATCAAACGAAAAAACATAATTATTAAAAGTCATAAATTAAATTTATAATATAGAAAACAACCAGATAAATTTGCTCACTCTGTGATTTATTGAAGGTTTTTGACAATGTTACACATGAATTACTTGTTTACAAACTAACAAATCACGAAATTGATTATTTTTGGTTCAAAAGTTACCTGTCCGCGAGAACTGAGTCAGTCAAAATACATGAAAAAGTATCATCAAAGCAACCAATTTCCTTCGGTGTTCCACAAGGCTCCATTTCAGGCCCAATCTTATTCAATATATCATTTGTTGATTTGTCGTCAGTAGCAAAAAAGCTGTCTTATTTAGTACGCCGACGACTCTCAACAATCTTTTAACAATCTAAATGAATTGATAGGGAAAAACAAAAACAGACCCTAACAGAAGCAAAATAATAATTCGACATGAATGACCTAAAACTAAATCCACAAAACTACAATGTATTTTCATAGGCAGCCGTCAGAACATAGCAAAAATACTCACAGTTATAGATTTCCAGGGTTGCTACATCAAACCCAACACAACAGTAAAAATCTAGGGGCACACATAGACAGATACATGATATTTGAAACACACATTGACTACTTTTACAGAAAAGTAATGGCACTCTGATATACTTAAATCACATCAAAAATAAAATACAGAAACAGGAACTGCTGTTATGCAAACTCTAGCCCTTAATATCATTAATTACTGCCTAAACATCTGGGGCTCCACAAACAAGACACAAATACAAAGGTCACAATAACTATAGAACTTCGCGGCAAGGGTAGCACTGGGAAATGTAAATAAATATGACCACATCACACCACATATAAATAAACTAAAATGGCTACAGATAAAAGAAAAATACAACTTATCCTTAATCTAATCCTTAAAATCATACAAGGAAATTACCCAAATTAGCTATTACCTATATAGACAACAGGTAACATGATAGTATCTATACAAGGCTAAATAACTCCTTATAAATCAAAAGATTGAATACAGAAACTGGGGCAAAAAATATGCAAATCCGATGACTGGTGATCTGAAAATATTGGAAATATCTCCAAATAAAAGACATTTAAAACAAATATGAAATAATATTACTGAAATATCAATGACGTCAGGCGTTTAAACAACAGGCTAAGCACGATATTAATGTGTTATTAATGTTGTCTAATCTTGTTAAACGAGCATATATACTATTTATGTATATAATATGTCATTACATAACGTAAATGTTAATGTTTATGTAAATAGAATACCCATTGTAATTAAATAAATAAAGTGTTTTGAAATTGAATTTGAATTTTGAACTCTCTCTTCTTCGTTTTCTCCTCTCTCTCTCTCTCTCTCTCTCTCTCTCTCCCTTGCTATCTTTCCCTCTCTCTCTCTCATTTTCCCTTTCTCCCTCTCTCTTCCTGTCTCCCTCACTCTCCCTCTTTTTCTCTCTCCCATGCATTTCAACTTTTTATACATGCACACCGTGTATTATTTTACGAAGATCCGCCCTTCTTGTAAGAACACGTAAGGAGATTTTTAAGGATGAGCTCCAGGGGAACAAAATCATTTTCGCGGCGTGTATGTTTGCGTGCTTGTGTGTGAGAAGGGAACAGGGGGAGGGGCGTCGCGTAGGGAGTGTTGATGAAGAATGGGTATGTGTGTTTGTTTATATGTTGGGTGTGTGTGTGTGTGTGTGTTTGTGTGTGTGCGTGTGTGTGTATCTGTGTTCTTGTCTGTGTACGTGTGTGTGGAGGTGTGCAGCAACATACACAGAAGCATACATTTATAACCAAATGAGCAACACACAATCCCCGGCCCTTTGTTTATCTCGACTCCGGAAAGTGACAGCTGCAACCAAATCTTTCGAACACGATCTTATCCAGATATATATTTTAAGATGACATTTAGCAGTCTAGAATATTTTATCACTTCCCTGAGAGGCTTCAAACTTTTAGCTAGAACCCCCCAAAGTGAGAGAGAGGGAGAGCTCGCGTTTTCTCTCTAACATAGTGGGGCCCGCAAATTGAATTTGGATTGAATATTCAAATTCTTTACAAAACTTAAAGATAATCTCTTTTTCTCTTTCCTGTAGAGTGATTCGCCCTTCAATTTTTTTTTTTTTTTTCATGTTTTCGTTCTCTTTTTCGTTTTTTTTTTTTTTTCATGGTTTCTCGTTTCATTATATTTTTCTTTCTTTCTCTTTCTCTCTTTTTTTACTCTCTCTCTCTCTCTCTTTCTCTCTTCCCTCCTCCACCTCCGTCCCCCTTTCCCCTCCTCTTCTTCTTGCCTCCTCCCCTCCTTCCCTCTTCTCCCTCCCTCCCCCTCCCATTCCCTCTTCCCCCTCCCTTTCCCCTTGCCTCCTCCCCCTTTTCCACTTCCCTCTACCTACTCCCATCCCTTTCCTCCCTCCCCCTCCTCCTCCTCCCCCCTTCCCCCTGAATTGGTAATGGAGTTGGTAGTTTGATGTTCTTGTCTTTATTTACGATTTTCATCCAAAGTTTTTTTTTTCCGGTGAAATTATTTAAAGTTTCCACACGCCTTGCCGTCCTCATACGTTTAATCTGTTTGAAATTTTATATTAAAGACACAGCGTGAGAGATTACCCATTGTGAGGTTTTACTGCGAAGGAGCGTGTCCGAATTGCATTATCTCTTCGGAAAATAATCAAATTTGTGTTCGAAATATCAGCTTATGCCTCGTAGTTGTATGATATTACGTTTTAGTTATTGTTATTGTTATTAAGGTATTAGCTTTTATTATCATTGTTGTTGTTGTTATTATAATTATTATCATTATAATTATTGTTATAAGCTAATAGTTATTATTAGGAGACTGGGAAGAGTATTTATACTATTGTTATCTAATTATAATTACCAACAATAATTTGAAGAAAAGATAAATAAGGAAAAATGTTAAGAAAAAAACTACACCGTCAGAGGCAATGTAGTTGTTTGCCCAGAATCAAAGAGAATAAAAAATACCTGATTTAAAGTTTATGAAGTTGTAAGCTATATTACGTATGAAAAGAAGTTCTCCCAGCATCTCGCTTTGACTGAATAATTTAGAAATGACTTGAAGAAAACTTGTTACGAATTAAGATGATATTGAAGACTCCGACAGGCCTTTGTTATCTTGTGACCTACTTGGGCAAATCCCGAGGTTCCTTGAGGGAAGATAGATATGTAGACGTGTAGAGTAAGAAGCAAGTAAGTAGGTAGATAGATTGTTAAATGTATAGGATGACATAGTTGTTCAGTTGTTAATACAATTATTTATTCTCTTTATATTTCTCTCTTTCTCTTTCTGGCTCTCTCTTCCTCTCTCTCTCTCACTCTCTCTCTCTCTCTATTTCCTTTTTGGCATCTCTCCCACTGACTCATTCCTTCCCTCTTTCTCTTTTTATTTCTCTTTCTTGGCCTCTCTCTCCCTTTCTTTCTGCCCCTCTCTCTCCCTCTGTGCAATCTCCCTCACAAATTGGCTAGGGGAGGGTCAAGTCCGCAATAAAGCGTGGGGAAAGGAAGGAGGGAAAGAGAGGGGAGGAGAGAGGGAGAAATGAGGCATAGTGAGGAGAGAGAGGTGGAGTGATAAAGCAAAAGTGGAAGGGGGAAGGGGAGAGATATTGTTAATAGACGGAGAGAAAATGGGGAGAAAAGAGAGAAATGACGTGAGAGAAAAAAAAAGAAAAAAAAGGAAAAAACGTAGGATTGGAAGGAAATAGTGAAGAAAGAAAGCAAGAGAGAGGAAGAGATAAGAGCTCCTGGTGAAGAGAAATAGAGTAAAAGATGAAAGATTTGAAAACGACGGAAGGACGAAATGGGAGGAGAGCAATTTATGATAAAAGAAGAAAGAAAAACCATTGAAGAAGTAAGAAGTGGATGAAGGATACGATGAGAGGAAGAAGTAAGTGTAAAGAGAATAGAGGAATAGAAAGAACGAATGTAAGGAAAGGAAAAGTAAAGAAAGATAAGAAGAAAAGAGGCGAAATAAGAAGGAAGATATAAAGACTGAACCGAAATCGCAGTCGAAATGGACGAAGAGAGATAAAGAATAAATGAGGAAGGAAGGAAGGAAGGAATACGAGAGGAAGAAATTCGTAGAGCACATTATGAGAAAAGAAGTGAGAGTATATGGATGTAAGAAGACGAGAGAAAAGGAAGAGATAAATATTGAATAAAAAATAGGCACGTAAATGGAAGAAGGAAGACAAGGAGTTATTAAAGGAAGTGTAAAGAAATGAAGGAGAAGAAGAATTGTGATAGTAATGATAATGATGATAATATTAATAACAATAATGATAATAGTAATAACAATAATGATAATAGTAATCACCGTCGTCATCACCATCATGATATGAAGATGTTAATAATAATAATCATAATGATGTTAAATAACGGTAATGATAATGACAATCTTAATAACAGTAATGATAATGATGATGGTGAAATTAATAACACTAAGAATAAGAATGATAATGCTATAAAAATAATACTAATGCTAATAATTATAGTAATGATGATGATGATGATGAAAAGGATCACGATGATAGTTCATATAAGGATCATAATAATAATAATGATAACAATTACACTGATAATGCTGAAAACAAAATAATAATAACGATAATTGTAATGATAATAATAATGATAATAGTAATTATTGTCATTGTTATTATTAATATTGTTGGTATTATTATTATTATTATACCAGTGCTGATAATAACGATAGTAATTATGATAATAACAATGGAAATCAGAAAGGTAATAAGAAAGGATACTAATAGTAATGATATTGATAAAAAATGATTATAATGATAACAGTAAAAATAATGGTAATGATACGAATAAGAATAGTAATAATAAATAATGATGATAATGGTACTAATGACAACAATAATGATGATAATGATAATAATGACAACAATAATGATGATAATGATAATGACAACAATAATGATAATAATAATGATAATAATGACAACAATATTGATAATGATAATAGTGACAACAGTAATGATGATAATGATAACAATGACAACAACGATTATAACAATGATAATAATAATAATGATAATATTAATATGGCAATATGTACAGCGATAATACTAGTAATAACAAGAAAAAGACAGAAACAAACAAATAAATGATACAGAAGTGTGAAAGCGTCAGAAAGTTTTGTCGACCTGACCAATTTTGCGAGTTACAATTCTGCCCGGAATAACACCAACCTTCAAGTTCAATATATCTGACTGTGACGGAGATATCAGGGGGGGAGAAGAGGAGAGGGGGAAGAAAAGAGTGGGAGGAAGAAACGGAGAAAGAGAGGGAGGGGGGTGGAAATAGGGAGAGGGGGAAATGGAGAAGGAGGGGGAGGGGGAAACGGAGGATAGGGAGGGAAGAGAAAACAGGTAGAAGGGGAAATGGAAAAGAGGGGAAGGGGAAAAAAAGAGGAGGAGGGAGAAATGGAGGAGAGTGAGGGGAGAAAACAAGGAGAGGTTGGAATGGAGAAGAGGGGAAAGAGAAGAAAAGAGTAGGAGGGAGAAACGGAGTAGAGGGAGGGGGACGAAAATAGGGAGAGGGAGAAATGGGAAAGCAGAGGGAGGGGGGAAATAGGGAGAAGGGGAATGAAGAAAGAGGGGAAAAAACAGGGAGAGGGAAAAACATAGAAGGAGAGGGAGGGGAAGAAAACAGGGAGAAGGGGAAACGGAGAAGAAGAGGGAGGGGCAAAGTGAATGAAAAAGGGAGATGAAAACTGAATGAGAGGGGTATGGAAAGTTGGAGAGGGAAAGATAAAGTGAGAAAGAGAATAAGAGGGAAGCGTAGAGGGAAAGGATGTAGGAAATGGAGAGAGAACGAGAGAAGACAAGCAGACACCGAATCACAAACAGAAAATAGAAAGTAAGAAAAACAAACAGAAAAAGAAAAGATAAAGATGAAATAGAAAGAGAGAAACAGCCAAGCCTAAGATTTGTGTGTCAGCCACATCCAGATTCGTGCAAGAAGGGAGGGGGAGAAGCAGGGGGGAGGGGGGAGCCCTGTAATTTTTGTCTCAACCCAGCCAGCGCGGCGCCACAAGGGGGGTGGGGGGGGGGGGGTGCTGAGGTTTGATTGTCTAAGAATTACATGCCTCTAATACTTGCCGCCGAAATATGGTATGTTTAATTTTCTGTGCTTTTCGGCTCGCGAGTGTTCTCCTTTTCCCTTGGATATGTCAATTTATCAATTTATCTATTTGTTTATTCATTTATTTGTTTGATTATATATATGTATGTATATATATATATGTGTGTGTGTGTGTGTGTGTATATGTATATATGTATATATACATATATGTGTATGTGTGTATATATATATGTATGTATGCGTGTATGTGTGTGTGTGTTTGTGTGTACATACATATTATATATATATATATATATATATATATATATATATATATATGTATGTATACCTATATCTATTTATATATATACATATGTATGTATGTATAAATATATATATTTTTTTTTTTTTTTATTTATATACATATTTATTTGTTGTTTATTTATTCACTTAATCATTTATACATATATTTACTTATTTACTGTTCTCTCTATCTTTATCTATCTATCCACCTATCTCTCTCTACATTTCTCTCCCTCAACCCTAAAGACCGAAAAAGACAGACCCCCCCCCAGCCCCAGCCCCGATCCACACCCTCTCCCTCTCATGCGCTGGACACTCACACCTCGCAATGAGTTCATGACCGACGGCGTTTAGCTGCGCATGACTTTGTTGCCCGCACCTTCAAGTTTAAATGGTAAAGACACACGCGTAGAGTACAGTCAGTTTCATGCAAGCCTTGTTTCTATTGAATGATGAGTTTTTGCATGACGGGAGTTCAAGGGAAGAATGCAGATTGTGTTTGCTGATGAGGGAGAGACGAGATCAAAAAGAGCGAGGAAACGAAACATGAGAAAAAAAAGGAAAAAGAAAAAAAGACCTGAAAGAAAATGGCGGATTGTTTTGGCGTGACTTTGAATGTATTAGTTTAGTGTTTCTGATATGTTTGTGTTCTTTCTCTGTTTCTTAAAGAAGTCTGAAAAATGAAAAGTAATGATAATTATAACGATAATAATAATGATGATAACAATAATTGTAATGATAAGAGTAGTAGTAATAATGATATTGATAATAATGATAATAATAATTATTATTATTATTATTATTATAACACTAACAGTACTTTCATAGTAAAAATGATGATAATAATAATAATGATAATCATAATAATAGTGCTAATGATGATAATAATAATTGAAATAATGATAATGATGATTATTATAACAATAGCAACAACAGTAGTTACAATAACAAAACAGTAAGACTTGTTATGAATTATGATAATATTAACAATAACAAAAACAGTAACGGTAGCACCAATAATAACAATAACAGCAGTCAACAAACAAACAAAACCTTAAATGACCAAAATAAGGAATCGAAAAACCCATCTATCCTTTCTTCAACCTCCAGAAACCAAATAGGACCCCCGCCCCCTCCATTTTTCCCGTTTCCCCCTTTCCAAAATAATAAAGATAAATCGAAAATATTTCGCATGACTCACCAGCCAGATTTCCTCAAGAATTCCTTGCCTTTCCCACAAGAAGGAGGCGGCGAGGGGAGGGGGTAGGGGTAAGGGGGCCGTGCATCTGCATAGAAGCGTATTATAATTGAATTCCAATGATCTGCTTGGGGGGGGAGGGGGGGGGCGATGATGGAGGGGGGGTAGCTCTCATTCCAGGCATAATATCAAGATTATTCCTTATTAATTCCGGGTCAAAAGTGAGATAAAAGAGAAAAATAATGTCAGTTGGTGATCTTTTGCTCGATACGTAAAAGGTCTTGGTTAATGTCAAATTTCAAAACAAGAATAAATATCTAAAGAAGAAGGTATTATGCATTTTTTAAGAATACGATGGAAAAAAAAAAAAAAAAAAAAAAAAGATAGATAGACAAATGGATAAATTGTGGAGAAATCAGAGAAAAAAAGGGAGAAAAGTGGAGATAGAGAGAGTGAAAGGGAGTGGGAGGAAGCAGAAGAATAAAAAGAAGAGAGAGAGGCAGAACGAGAGAAAGAGAGGGAGAGAGAGGATAAACCCCGCCATTTTTACGGACAAACAAAGCATTTTATTGATCACTGTTCTATTTATTCGTGGAACATAAGATTTTCCTATGAGAAAATTTGGTGATAAAATTGCTATTTGAAGAATATAATTTACATGATGGTGATTGATCACATGATAACGATGTTGGCAACTGCAATATAATTACGATGATGATAAAGCGATAATCAGAAAAAATGCAAAATAAGTGATGATAGTAGTGAAAAGAAGGTTGATACGACAATGACATTTACGAAATAACGATGGTGCTGGCAACGATGACATTTACAAACAAAAAGAATTATATCAGTAATGTTAGATCAGAGAACAAAAATTATGTCAGTCGATGGTATTTTGCTTGAAACAGGAAAAAGTTTTAGTTAAACAATTGAAAAGAAAGTCAAACATTGAAAAGAAAAAAAAAATGTGTACGTCCCTGTTTTCACAGGTTTACGATGATAAAACAGTTGCATGATAAATGTAATTATAATGACGTTATGCATTTATGATAATAGAGAAGCGTGAGATAAAAATGATGATGGTCATATGATAATATTGATAATGATGGGCATTACAAAATAACACAGAAATAATCACATAATTGTCATAATAGTTGTCAGAAATAATCACATAATTCATTTATCATTATTCTCTTCGTCTGCATTAATAACTGTTGATTTATCAGTATTTCACTTTGCATTTTTGCCTGGAAGGATGTAGCTGACTGACGGCCACTTTACCGACAGACTTTTAGCCGATGACGTTTGACCGACGGATATTTTCGGACGGCACTTGACTGACAAAACTAACGGACATGTAGCCGACGACGTTTGACCGACGGAGATTTAGCCGACAACACTTGACCGACAGACATATCGCCGAGCGGGTATCATACATTTCTTCAAACAATAAAATTTCCGATTTTTTTTTTGCTACTCATCTTTATGTTCTTTCATGTTATTTGTTTGTGTTTTGTTTGTTTTGATAGCTTTATAAAACAAACAATAAAAGCGAAAAGGAGAAGACAACACTGTATAAAAGGAAATAAAAATAGTTGTACTTACACGAAATGTGAGGATGAAGTTATCAAAATCTATAATTATTTTGAGTAAAACAAGTGTAGTTTAAAATTAAAATGTTACTGAATGTTTAAATAGACAAGAAAAAAAAAAAAAACAACAAAGATTTCGAAATTAAAGAAATAAAAGAAAATGAAAAATAACAAACAAAATATTGACTTGCTTCTGTGATTAATTAACTGCCAGTTTGCTTTGCTTTTCCGCGCTTTAATTTGCTCATTATTATTCCTGGTATAATTTACCTTGGAACACACCTGTCCCCTTGACGGCTCTCGGGTACAACTGAGGCGTGACCTGAAGTTGCTCACGAGGTCTAATTGAACCGCCCTTGCTCTCTCTCTCTCTCTCTCTCTCTCTCTCTCTCTCTCTCTCTCTCTCTCTCTCTCTCTCTCTCTCTCTCTCTCTCTCTCTCTCTCTCTCTCTCTCTCTCTCTCTCTCTCTCTCTCTCTCTCTCTCTCTCTACATATATATATATATATATATACCTACCTATCTACCTACCCACCCCATTCAATCACCCTTTATCTAGGCAACCAGTGTATCTAATCCCGTATATACAGATTTATTTCTATGTATATCAGTCTATCAGCCAGTTTATCTATTTATCTATCAATCAATCTATCAACACAAGTCTTCTTACGTGTTTTTTTTTCTCCTTTCATTTTTTCCAATCTCTGTCCTATTCCTGTTTCCAGGCGCTGGTTTTAATGTGGCTTTGACGATATTTTATGGCCGTTCTTTTGATGTTTCTGTTTGTATTCGTTGTCTGTATTCGTTTTTTTTTTTTTCATTTTTTTTCTCTCTCTCCCTTCTCTTTTCTTCTCTACTCTTCTCTTTTTAACCTGACTATTGTTTGTGTGATGTGTCATCTTTTTTTTTAATATCGACTGAAGTTTTTTTTTATGTTTCATTCGTGTGCTCAGCTAATATTAGTTGTGTGTAGTGTATGTGAAAATGGAGGAGAGAGGGAAAAGAGAGGGGGAGGGATAGGAACGGTGGGAAGCAGGGAGAGAGAGAGTAGAAGAAAGAAAAAGAGAAAAAGAGTAAGATACTGATAGACAGACAGAGACAGAAACAGACAGAGTGACAAACAGACAGGCATATATGTAAGCAAACAGACAAATAGAGAAGGAGAGAGAGAAGAGAGAGCGAAGAGGGGAGGAAAGAAGAACAGAAGACTGCAAAATTAGAGAGAAAACAATGACATAGACGAATTACATTTTTACACTGGACATTACACATGATCACTCACAACCTTCATTATTTCTGTTTC
>NC_061844.1:7932797-7947797 GCF_019202785.1 Penaeus chinensis
AGGGAGAAGGAGAAGAGAAAGAGGGAGAATGAGAAGAGAAAGAGGGAGAAGGAGAATAGAAAGAGGGAGAATGAAGAGAGAAAAAGAGAAAGGGAGACGAAAACGAGATGGGGAAGAGTGGAGGAAGAGAGAAGGAGAAGAGAAAGAGGGAGAAGGACGAGAGATGATAATATAGATAGGAAAGAGGGGAAAGGGGAAATAAGAGAGGAGGATGTAAAGAGGAAAAAGTGGGAGATGGGAGGCGAGAGGATAGGAAGGGAGGTTATAGGGAGAAATAAAGAAAGAATGGGGAGGAGAAGAAGAGGAGGAAGAAAGGAAACGAGAGGAGAAAGGGGGATGGGAGAGGCAGGGCTGATGGGAAGAATGAAGAGGGAAGTGAAGAAGAGAAATTAAGCTAGGAAAAAAATATAAATGAAAGAGTGAGATGAAAGGAACGAAAAAAATGATAGGGACGGGAGAGAAGAAGGGGAACAAGAAGAGAAAGAGGGAGAGAGAAGAAAGGAGAGGAAATGATGAAAAAGGAACGATGGAACTAGTGAGGAGGGAACAAGAGGAAAACGAAAAGAGAATAAGGGAGGATAAGAGGCTAATATGGAAAGGGAGAAGGGAAGAAGTGAGGGAGGAATAGTATAATATAACAAATGGAAGTAAGATGAAAGTAGGAAACGAAGAAAGGAGGAGACAAGGGAGGATTGGAGGGAGTGGAGAGAAGAAGAGGAATTGGGAGATTAAACGAATCGGGTGAAGGAAGGAGAGGATTCAAGAGGATTCAGGCATTTAAAGATAAAAGAGATAGATGGAGATGTGAGAAAGAAAAGATGATAAAGAGAAGGATGATACGAAGAAGAGAAGAAGGGAGACGGAGAAATAAGAGATGATATAGAGAAAGAGCTAGAGGTAATTAAAAGAATCAGATACTGAAGCATGAAGGAGGGAGATAGAGAGAAGAGGATAAAATGGCGAGAGCAAAAGAGCGAGAGAGGGAGGCCCGGCTTGATGCTGGATTACGGCCAGACACTCACAGATTGTAAAATCTTTTTCATAGTTTTCCTATCGCTGTCTCTCTTTCTCTTTCATATATATATATATATATATATATATACATATATATATATATGTATATATATGCAGATATGTACACAGATATATATACCCATATACACATATATACATATTTACACATATACATATATACATGTCTCTCTCTCTCCTCTCTCTCTCTCTCTCTCTCTCCCTCTCTCTCTCTCTCTCTTTCTATCTATCTATCCGTCTCTCTCTTCCTCTTTCACCCTTTCTCCTTTTCCCACCCGCTTACTCTCACCCTCTTTCGCCCTCACCTACGCACTTCCATCCTCTCTTATTGGTATTATTCTTTATACCTCTTTTACTGCGCCCAATCATGCCATTCCATCTCCTCGTTTCTTTTATCTCTCTTTCCCCTTAATGTTCTCCAGAATTCCCTTTTTCCTCGCAGCCATAAACTCATCAGTGGAGAGGAAAGGGGAAAAGGGGAAACATCTATAAAAGGGGGGTAGATAACGTACATACAATTATACACACGGACACTTACATACGGATACATATTGGTGCGTCTGTACGTATGCAAGTACATTTGCGTAGTGTGCGTTTAGGTTCTCTCTGTCTGTCAGTCTCTCTCTCCCTCTCTCTGTCTCTCTCTCTCTCTCTCTCTCTCTCTCTCTCTATATATATATATATATATATATATATATATATATATATATATATAAAACCTATGTATCTATGGTTCTATGGTTCTATCTACCTATCTATCTATATGTCTGTCTGTCTCTATATGTATGTATGTGTGTATATATGTATATATATATATATATATATATATATATATATATATAAATGTTATATATATATATATATATATATATATATATATAAATGTTATATATATATATATGAATATATATATATGAATGTTATATATATACATATATATATAAATGTTTATATATATATATGTAAATATTATATATATTTATGAATGTTATATATATATATATATATATATATAAATTTTATATATATATATACATTTTATATATATATATAAATGTTATATATATATATATATAAATGTTATATATGTGTGTGTGTGTGTGTGTGTGTGCATATATATATATATATATATATATATATATATATATATATGTATGTATAAATGTGAATGTATATATATATATATATATATAGACAGATAGATAGATAAATGAATATATATATATGCACATATATTTCTCCGTTCTCCTCTCCTCTCTCTCTCTCCATCTCATCTTCGCCGCTTTGTCTCCTGCCACCCCTCAAAAAATTTGAAAAGGATATATCACCAAAGGATAACAAAGGCATAAACAGTGGACTCAGCTAGTGGACAGGGCTTGAGGGGAGAGGGTGGAGGGAGGGAGGGGAGAGGGAGGGGAGAGGGAGGGGAGTAGTGCCAGGAGCGGCAGGGGAAGTGAGAAGGAGCGGGGGGGGAGAGAGGGGAGGACAGGGGAGGGAGGGGAAGTGCCAGGAGAACGAGGAGGGTCAGGAGGGGAGGGACAGTTCCAGGGGGAGTGGGAGGAGAGGAGGGGGAGCATGCCAGAGAATGCCAGAGAGTGCCAGGGTCGTCTGTGTTGGCACCAGTCCACGACGAGGCGCCCGACATCCACTGGATTGGCACTATTTTCCATCCCAGTGCCTCCTAACAGCTTAGTTGGGGGTCGCCAAAGGACTACGGATTACTAGAGACTCAACGCTGTGTTCGGGCGCCCCCTCCCCCCTTTTTTGCACCTCTCCCCATTCCTCTTTCGTTCGTGTATGTTTCCGGTTTTCCTCTCTCTCTTTCTTTTTGTTTTTGTTTTTTATCAAACTTTTTTTTTTCTTTTTTTCTTTTTTTTTTTTTTAATAGGTTTCGTTCCTGCATATATCTTATTTTTCATTTTTCATCTATTTGTTTGTCTACCGATTTATATATTTATAACTATATTCCTCCCTCCTTCCATTCCCCTCTCCCTCTCCCTCACTATCCCACCCGACCGCTCGTTAAATCCTTCCTATATTTCATCTCTTCCTGTTGCCTCCCTCTTTCTCTTCTTCTCTCCTTCTCTCCCTTACCTCCCTTTCCTTCTTCCTCCGTTTCCCTTTCCCTATCCCTACCTTTAATCTTCCTCTTTCCTTTCCTCCTTTACCCCCCCCCCCCTTTACTTTTCCCTTCCTCCATTCGTCTCTCTAACTCTCTCTTTTCTTCTTATTTACTTTTCCTTCATCTTATCTTCCCTTTCCTTCTCATCCTCATTACCTCCTTCACTTTCCCTCTTTCTCTCATATTCCCTTTGCTTTCCATCCTTCACTCTCTTCCTCCTTCCTTCTCTGTTTAACCTTCCTCCCTCCCTCCCTCTTGTCCCAATCCTGCTCCCTCTTTTCCTTTCCTTTGCCCTTCCTTATTATTATCATTATGATTATGAGTATTATTTTATCCTAAGTATTACTATCATCAGTGGCAATGGATGTCGTGTTAAAAATATAATTAATATTATTATGTTTATTATTGCTGTTACAATCATCCTCTTTATCATCGCCACCACCAACAACAACAACACAAACACTATCACCATCACCACCATCTTCACCACCACCCCGACACTCATTATAATTCATGTCGCCTTTTCCATTACCATTGCGTTAAATCTAATTCGAATTATTCCGTGTTAAGGCAATCGCCACTTTTATTCAAAGTTTGAGTTAAGTTCCTGATTGATAAGTTTGGCATTTGATTACTTCCTGTCATATGCTGAGGGATCTGGCATATAAGCTTTTCTTTCTCTTGTGCGCTTGGTTGTTTCATTTTCTTTTGTTGTTTTTCTTTCTTGGTATTTTCTATCTATCTGTTTATCTGTCTGTCTTTTTTATTTATCTACCTCTATCATTATCTCTTTTCTAGGTGTGAACGCAATTAGATTTTAAAGTTTTATAGTCATTGTCACCACCATTACCGTTGTCACGTACTGAGCCATTGGGAATTTTATCATTCTATTCTCGTCTTCCATTTCATTCCACATTTATCAAGGATTATCAAGGATTGCCAAGGATTATCGGTTTCTCTCCGTGCAATCCAGTGTCCATTTTGGACGTTCTTGCGCCACGTGTCCCATGTCCAGCCTACAGACACCGCTCCGCCGTGTTCGGTCATTAGGGACACCGCGTTCGGAATCTGTCTAGCCGAAGCCAATTAGTAGGTATGCAAGACGAATCACTGCCGCGGTTGGAATGGCTCGGATGAAGGGGAGTGAGGGAGGAGGGGTGGTGAGAAGGAGGGATAGAAGAGGGGATAGGTGGAGTAAGGGGAGGGAGTGAGAGAATAGAGTGAGGTTGGAGGGACAGAGTAGGGTGAGGGGTGGGGGTGGGATGGAGAGGATAGAGGGGTTGGGTGTGGGGGTCTGTAGGGAAGAGGGTAGGGTGCAGGGGAGTGGAATGACAGGTAAATAGGTGGGGAAGGAGGAGTGGAGCGAGGTGGACTGTGGGGAGTAAGGTGGGGGTATAGAGTAAGATCGGCTAAAGTGGGGATCGAAGAGCAACCTGGGGTGATAAGATGGGGCGCGTTGGAACAGGCTCAACCGACAGGCGGAGGAGGGGTTAGGCTCAGATACGCGAGGGGAGGTTGGACTAAGAGTAAGAGGGGGAGGAGGAGGGGAAAAGGGGACGGTGGAGGGGTCATCATTCTCCCACGGCAAGTAGTCTGTCAGGATATAGACCGGAAAACCAAAGATGGCGTCCAGGTCACTTCGGAGAGTGTCTCTGACCGGGCGCGAGAGATGGATCGGCAGGCTGGGGAGATTATTGTGATGGCTGGGAGATTTCGCTCTTAAATCGCCGAGAGGTGTTATTACAAGAAAGAACGGGGGAGGGGGAAGGTGGAGTAAGAAGGGAAGAGAAGTGGGGGATGGACGGGAAAGCTTTGGATGGAGGGGGAAGGAAGGGGTGGAGGGGAAAAGTTCGGATGGAGTGGGGAGGAGGAGGAACAGGAAAGGGAATGGAGAAGGTAGAAGGATAGAGGAGGAGGGGGGGAGGAAATGGGGTGAAAGGGAAAAGTGGTAAAGAGCGGAAAAAGAAAAAGGGGGAAGGTGAGACAGAGAACGAGGAAGGGGGAAGAGTGGAGATAAGGGGTATGGGACGGGGAAGGGGATGGATGGGAAGAGGAAAAAGGGGCTAGAAAGAAGAGAAAAAGAAAGAAAATGTGAAAAGGGAAGGTGGAAAGAGGAAGGGACAAGTGGGGGAAAGGGAGAAAGGGAATATAAAGGGTAGGGCAGGGTATAAGGTGGAGGAAAGGACGATAATGAGAAAAGGCGAAGTAGGGAAAGGGCAAAAAGAAAGAAGGAGAGAGGGGGACGAATGGATATGAGAGACAAATAGAAGGAAGACGGGAAAGAAGAGACGAGAAAGGAGAGAAGGGAGAGAGGTGACGATAACGGAGAAAAGAGAGAGAGGAAACGTGAGAAGAGGGAAGGGAGAGGGGAGACGAGAGAAGAGGGAAGGAAGAGAGGAAACGCGAGAAGGAAGGGAGAGGGGAGACGAGAAAAGAGGGAAGGAAGAGAGGAAAAGCGAGAAGAGTGAAGGGAGAGGGGAGGCGGGAGAGGGAGGCTGAGGAGAAAGGGTCATTAGGTACTGGATTAGCGCCACGAATATGTCTTCGGGGATAGTCTCGGATCTGTGCAAGAATTAGTCCAGCCTCGAGTAGGATTCGCCCAAGGATTTGCATAATGTGAGTACGTCGACGATTGCGCATGGGAAGGATTCGAACTCGTGCTCATAATGGCGTACTCTTTGGCTTATACATTTTCCCCTTTTTCATTATAAACTCATAAATAATAATAATTCCTGTGCACTTGAAATGCTCCCTACAGCATACTCATTTCAGCGTGTTTTGCCTCTCTGCTGCAGTGTATAATTGCAAACCAGTGTACTATATACTAACTATGCTAAGTGTAGCCAAACAAAGGTCTCTGGATTCTATTCATTTTAAGGCCCAAGTGCCGATGTATTCGTGTTGAAAACATGTGCCGGACGTGTTGTGCTCGCAATAATTAAAGTGAGTCGCATCAACAATACATCATATAGGTATCTCTTTTTAATCATTTTGTGCCTCTACAGTTGTTAAAATTTGGGGACACTGCAGTGTTGAAATGTAACTCCCTCATGGCTATGGTTATAGTTCTTATGGTCAATTTCATTTTGCATCCTGCCAATTATTTTTTCTCTCCAATTTAAAATGACCAAAGTTTTAAATAGGTGTGAATTATCTATACACACAAACACACACACACACAAACACAAACACACACACACACACACACACACACACACACACACACACACACACACACACACACATATATATATATATATATATATATATATATATATATACATATATATGTATGTATATATATTACATATATATGTATGTATATACATATATATATTTATATATATATGTATGTATATGTATATATATAATATATATATGTATATATATATTTATATATATATTCACACACACACACACACACACACACCCACACACATATATATGTGTGTGTGTATGTATGTGTGTGTGTGTGTATATATATATATATATATATAAGAGAGAGAGAGGAGAGAGAGGATCATGGTACCACCGAGATAGAGAGAGAGAGCGATGCAGCAAGAGCGAGAGAGAGCAAAATAGAGAGAAAGAGCGAAAGAAAGAGAGAGCGGCAGATCGTCGGCCTCACACACAAGCGCAGGACATCTAAAAGGATCCTTCGCAAAATGTCTCAGAATAAATCCATCGGGAAGGAGCAGGCGCGGCCTTCGAAATTCCTCGGTGGTGATATTGCCAAACTTTTTAATTTCTGTCACGAGTCCCACTTTTTTTTCTCTCTCTCTCTCTTTTTCTTATTTCTTTTTTTATTATTTCTTTCTATCTCTTGTTTTCTTTTGTGGGCGATTTAATTTGAATTTGAGTGATGGTAAGATATTTTGGACCATTTTTTTTCTTATTTTTAATGGGGATTATATTTATTTTTGAGTGATGATGGTAAAACAATCCGGTTATTATTGTTTTTTTTTCTTTATGTATCACTCTCACTTCTTTTTTCTCTTTCTTTCCAATTCCCTCTCTCCTCGTTTTTCTTTCTTCCCCTTTCTGTTTCTTCCTTTTCTCTCTCTTTCTCACTCCTCTCTTTTCTCTTTCTTTCTCACAATTCTCTTTTCTCTTTCTTTTTTCCCAGGATGGAAATATTAGATAGGGAAGAAAGAGGAAGCAGGAGAGGGAGAGAGAAAAGTAGATAAAATAGACTTCTGTTTTAGGATACTAGGTCATACAGAGTTGGTAATAAAAAACTGTTGATACATATAGGCATAACACACACACACACACACACACACACACACACACACACACACACACACACACACACACTCACACTCACACACTCATACACGCGCACAAATTCTAAAATTGTTATAACGATAATAGTAATAATAAAAATTATTGTAATAGTAATAGTGATAATGATGATAATAATAATGAAAATGATGAAGATGAAGATGATGATAATGGCAATAATAGTAATAATGATAATGATTGCGATATGAATGATAATGATTATAACAATTTTAATAATAATAATTGACATTGATAATAATAAGCATAATGATAACGATAATGATCATGAAATTTAAAAATTAAATATCCCCAGCCTCCCCAATCTTCCTATCTTTCTTTATCTCGTCAAAGTGGATGCTGCAAAATGCACTTACAGATATTTAATTGAGCATCATCTTCAAGTTTATCTCACAAGCACCATAAGTGATGCTGGTGTCTTTGTCATACGGATAATAGAAACAAGGAAGGAAAAGATAACGATGATAAAAGGTCGTACAAAGATTGGTAAAGAGGTGTGGGAAAAATAGAAAGAAGAAAGGAGGGAGATAAAAGATAATGATAATGATGATGCATAAAAAATAACGAAGCGAAATAAGAAATGATAAAAGAAAATAATGTTAAGAAATGTCAGGAGGAAAGCACAAGAAAAAAAAAAAAAAATCTCGGTTAAATAAGCTTTCTTTACAAGACTCTTTCCTTTCTTGGAATAACTCTTGTAATTTATATAAGTTGAAGTCAGACTCACTTCGATAAGATGAGAATTAACTAAGAATTAACTGAGAATTAATTAATTAACTGTTCTTCTTGCCTCTTTCTTTCTTGCTTTTCTCTTTTCTCTCTCTTTTTGTTTTTTTGTTTTTCTTAATTTTCGTTTTTTTTTTTCTATTTTTTCTACCGATCTGTTTTTCTTTCTTTCTCGTTTTTTTTTTTTTTTATTTTCTCTTTCTTTGTTACCTTTTTCTTTTCTCTCCCTTTACCATTCTCTTTCTCTCTTTCTTTCTCGTATTCCATTGTTTTTATTTCTGTATCAGTTCACTCTTTTCTCTTTGTCTTTTTCTCACTTCTTTTTTCTCTTTCTTTCCAATTCCCTCTCTCCTCCTCGTTTCTATTTCTCCCCTTTCTGTTTCTTCCTTTTCTCTCTCTTTCTCACTCCTCTCTTTTCTCTTTCTTTCTCACAATTCTCTTTTCTCTTTCTTTTTCCCAGGATGGAAATATTAGATAGGGAAGAAAGAGGAAGCAGGAGAGGGAGAGAGAAAAGTAGATGAAAACGATAGGACAGAAGAAAGGAAGAAGAGAGAACGCAGAGAAGAAAAGCAGTTGAAAGAGAAAGACAAAAGAAAAAAAAAAAAAGAAAATGAAAAAACATATATAAAGATTCAAGAGAAGGGTAAAAACAACACGAAAACAATAGATAACGAAGAGATAGACCACAGAGAATCGGAAAGAATAGGCATGGGAGAAATAATGAACCACGCAAAATCATCATTGCGTCCAAGACAAGACCCTTTTTTGAGAAATCTTTATAGATCATTAATTCAGTTGTATTTCTTCAAGTCCTTATTTTGCCTAATTTGTACCTGTGATTTTTTTTTTTTTTCTCTCTCTCTCTGTTTATCTTCCTGTTCGGCCTGGCTGTTTTTTGTTTCTTCTTCTTTTTCTTCATATCGTTTCTGTCCTTTCTTTTCTGTCTCATTCTCTCTTTAGCACTCTCTCTCTCTCTCTGTCTCTCCCTCTTTATCTATCTATCTGTCTATCTATCTATCTTCTTTTTTTTCTCCCCTATTACCATTTTTCTTCCTCTCTCGATTTGTTTTAACTATTATTTTCATCCCTTCTCATTTTCAACCTTATTTTTATTTCTTTTCTTTATTATTAAATATTTTTCCCCTGTTGATTCCCTTTCCCCCCGCCATCCGCTCGCATCCACAGCAGCGGGTGTGTTGGGGTTTGATAACAACGTTGACCTTTTCCCCCACACCATGGCACAAGCAAGCCTCAGGATAAGTGGGAAGGAGAGAAGAGGAAGGGGGTGAGAAGGATAGATTGGGGAGGGGGTGGGAAAGAGAGATTGGGGAAGGGGTGGGAAGGAGAGAAGAGGGAGGGGGTGGGAAGGAGAGAAGAGGGAGGGGGTGGAAAGGAGAGAAGAGGGAGGGGGTGGGAAGGAGAGAAGAGGGAAGGGGTGGGAAGGAGAGAAGAGGGAGGGGGTGGGAAGGATAGCTTGGGGAAGGGGTGGGAAAGATAGAAGAGGGAGGGGGTGGGAAGAAGGGAAGAGGGAGGGCGTGGGAGGGAGGGAAGAGTATGGGTTAGGAAGAAGGCAAGGGGAGAGAAGGGGAAGGGGTAGGGGGAGGTCAAGGGAAAGGAGATGGAAGGAGGGTTAAGGGTGTAAAAGGTTGGGAGTTAGGGAAGAGTTGAGGAGAGTGAGATATAATGAGAAAGGGAGACTGGGAAGGTAAGGGAGGGAGAGGGGAAGGTCGGAATTAATAGAGGAAGTGGGTAGGTAAGGGGAAAGTGGGGAAGAGATTGAGGGAGAGAGTTTCGGGAAGGGAGGAGGGAGGATATGTGGGGAAGCTGGAAAGTGGCAAGTGGGGAGAGGTAGGAAGTGGGGAGAAAACGAGGGGAAGGATAGAGGGAGAACAGTGGGGGGGTAGGAGAGGGGGAAGTAAAAAAAAATGAATGAGGGAGAGATAAGGAGAAGAGAAGAACAAGAAAAAGAAAGAGAGAAAGAGAGAATGGTAGAAGGTAAGAAGCAATGTAAGAAATTAAGAAAGTAAAAAAGAGAAGGAGGGCAGGGGAGAAAAAGGGAAAAAGAAAAGATGAAGGATAAGAGAAGAGAGGAGAAGGGAACGACTGAAGGGGGGGGAGACGTCAGCCGGTCCACGAGCAGCCACGCTTGAATGGAACCTTTCCTAATGGTGTCGTGTCACGTTTTCCCCCGAGAGGGACCTTTTGTGTTTTGTTTATTAATTCATATTATGATAAAGACATATTGACAGATAGTGAGAGATATGGACGGAGATATAGATAGATATACACATGGATATATATATATATATATATATATATATATATATATGTGTGTGTGTGTGTGTGTGTGTGTGTGTGTGTTGTTTGTGTGTGTATGTGTGTATATATATATATATATATATATATATATATATATATATATATATATATATATTCCACTCTGTCTTCATTCTTTCCCTCTCCTCCCTCCCTCCTTCTGTCCCTCCTTTCCTCCACTTCCCACCCTATTTCCCTACCATTTTTCCCTCCCTCCTTGTGTCCTCCTCCTCTTCCCTCTTTCCCTTCCATTCCTCTCCATTTTCCCTTCCCTCTCTTCCTCCCTCCCCTCCCCAAGTTTATTTGATTGCATATGTATCCTGAACATCAGTTGTTCAAAGTTTGCAGACAAGCATTTCTCTTCCCTGGAATCAGAATTAAATTTTTTGCCTTTTGTTTTCTGTCTGTCGCCTTTTTTGCTTTTCTTTTCTTTTTTTTTTTTCTTTTTTTTTGTCAACTTTCCAAACTGGAGTTCATGCAGATGTTGTTTGAAATGGTGCTGCCACTTTTAATAGAAAGCGACCCCTGACTACCCGCTTTTTGGTGGTGCTCCCTTCATCAGAGTCATTGATTCTGAAAAGAGCAACCACATGAAACTAAATGAATAAATCAAATATGTATTCGTGTGTGTGTGTGTGTGTGTGTGTGTGTGTGTGTATATATATACATATATATATATATATATATATATATATATATATATATATACACACACACATACATGCATATGTATATCTTTATAAGAATGAATATACATATATATATATATATATATATTTTCCATTTCTGCTTTTCCATATCAGTCATCTGGCCGCCCACTACGTCGGAGAAAATTACTACATCCACGACTTTTACATTTATGTGCACCTACGTCCCATTTCCTCTTACGCCCACCCTATCCTTCCCCTCTCACCGTCCTCCCCACCCTATCCCTCTTCCCATTTCCCCTCGCTTACCCAACCCACACCCCATCCCCTCCCTTCCCACTCCCCCTTCACTCACCATTCCCTACTATTTCGCATATTCCTACCCCAATCCTCTTTTTCCTACCCCTACCCACGCACGGCCCATGCTCCATACCCAGCCCAACCCTCTCTCCCTACCCCTTCCCCATCGACGTCCCCTCCCCCTCCCCCCTTAACCCACTATTCCCTACCCTCTCTATACCCACACTGTCCCCCACTCCCACCCCGACCTTATACGTCCTACCCTTCCCCCTCCCCCTACCCCCAACCACACCGCCATACCCTCCCCCCATCCCTACCACACCGCCACCCCCTCCCCCCACCCCTTACCACACCGCTACCCCTCCCCCACCCTGCTAAGAGTGAGAAGGACGTCATTAATAGCAAGAAAGGCAAGTTAATTACTCAGCTGAAGAAGTCTTCCTCTCTTTAGGTTGTCAGCGTTACCAATGTGGCGCTTTTTCCAAAATGGCTGCTGCTGGTTTTTTTTTTTTTTTTTTTTTTTTTTTTTTTTTTTTTTTTTTTTTTTTGTGAGGGGACGGTAGTAGGAAAGGAGAGGGAAGGAGTGAGTGGAAAGAAAGAGGAAGAAGAAGAAGGAAGAGAGTCAGTTGAGGGAGAGGGAGAGAGACAGATAGACGTATATACATACAGACAAACAGACAGGCAGACAGATAGACAGACAGACGGACAAACACAGAGACAGAGAAAGAAACGAAAGAGAGAGAGAGATTATTACAAAATTCATCTATAAATACAGATAGCAAAATGTATCTGTATAAAAAAAGATATACATTTGACATAATACAAATATATCAAACTTATACCGCGCATTTATTTCATATCCTAAATGATTAAATAGATATACAATCCCGTGCGTGAGGTTTCGTCGGAAACTGAGTAAACATTTTCAGGATCGTTCAACTTTATTTCAATATTTCTGCCTTTAAAAAAAAAAAAAAAAATCAGCAATTATTTTCTTTTTTTTCTTTTCCCCCTATTTTTCTTTTCTCTCCCCCCCCCCTCCATCTCTCTCTCTATGTGTGTGTGTGTGTGTGTGTGTGTGTGTGTGTATGTGTGTGTGTGTGTGTGTGTGTGATAGACAGACAATAGTGTGTGTATATATATATATATACATTTATATAGGTATATATATATATATATATATATATATATATATATATATATCTGTGTGTGTGTTTTATATATCAATTAATCTATTTTTTTTTGTCTCTCTTTCTACCTCTCTATTTAGCTATTTACCTATTGATGTCTGCCTCTGTTTCTATTTGTTTCTCAGTCTACATGTATCCAGCTATCTTTCTATCTATCTCTGGGTGTATTTATCTTAATGCCCCCCCCCCTATTTTCGCTTTCCCCTCCCTCCCTCCCTCTCCCTCTCGTCTCTCTCTCGTCTCCCTCTCACACAACCTCCTTCTTTCCCTCTGTTCCTTCACACTTTTTCGTCCCCCCTCCCTTTCTTTTTTTTCCCCTTCTCTCCCTGCCACCTCCCCCTCACCCCTCTCCCCTCCCCTTCTCACAGTTTCCTCTTGACATTCTGCAATATTCTCGCGTTGGGATTTTTTTTTTTTTTTTTTTTTTTTTTTTTTTTTTTTTTTTTTTTTTTTTTTTTTTAGCAAACGAAGGATCTAATTAATTCTCACCATCTCTTTTTTCGTTGCACTTGAGCGCTGGACGAAATGTTAATGACGGAAACCAAATTAATGAAAATGAGTTAAGACAAGTTGCAAGTTAAGTGAATATGAAGTACTTTGTATATGAGTGAATTAAATCGTTCACACTGTAATCTCATTTCGTTTTTATTATTTTAGTTATTTTAGGAATCTTAGTAATGAATCTTACTTCTGTCTATCTCTATCTATTTGTCTATTTATTTGCTTTCTATATATCTTTCTTCCTTTTATTATTTTTAATCATTCTTTTTCTTTCTTTCTTTTGTTTAATCTTATTCCTTTTCTGTATGTGAGCGAAAGATTCCGATTTTAGAATTTATCTATTTTGCCCAAAAGGCTACACGAAACTAGTGAAAGAAAAGGAACATTTAATATTAATATTTAATATAAAGGTTCATTTGATAAGCCAGTCATACTGTAATTATACAATTGTAGAGTAACTTATGAGTGAAATAGATATACAAGGTCAATCTATAAGTGAAATGAAGTAATCTTAAAGTAATCCATTAGTGAAATGAAGTCATTTGAAAGTAATCTATAAGTGAAATGAGGTAATTTCAGAACCATTTATAAGTAAAGCGAACTGGGGTGGAGTAACCCATAAATGAAATGAGCTAAACGAAGTGTAATCTATGAGTTTATAGTAAAGTGAGGCAATTTCCGAATCAACTGCAAACGAAATTAATTAAATCTCAGAGTTGTCAATATAAGGAAAATTAAGTCATTTCAGATCAATCGACAACTGAAACGAACATAAGCCCAGAGGAATCGATAAATGAATAATCCATAAACAAAGCTAATTAATCCAAAAGTAATTTCGAGGTAAAACTAATAAAAGCATGATTGTTATTCTCCCAGGCTGTCATGCAACCTAGCAGGTTCAGTGATGCTCCAGTCAGTGAGGTGGTGTTGCCAAGGGCTCAGGCAGCCGGGTGAGGGAGGCCGTCTGTGTTGTCATGGGGAGGGAGAGAGAGAGGGGAGAGGGGAAGGGGAGGGAGAGGCGGAGAGGGGAAGGGGAGATAGGGAGAAGGGTGGTTGGGTGTTTAGCTTTGAGGGAGGGGGAAGGGAGAGGGATAGGAGGAGGGGAGGAGAGAAAAAGAGTGGAAGAGAGAGATGAGGATGAGAAGAAGAGAGGGGAGGTGGTAGAGAGGAAAGGGGGGGGGGGGGGGTAGCAGTAGACAGAAGGAGAGTAAAGGAGCAGTGAGATGAGAGGAAGATAGATAGATAGAGAGAGAGAAGAAACAAAGGAGAAAACAATTAAGAGAACGTGTAACAAATGCATGACTAAAAAAGCGCAAGTGGATAGGATCCTCGCGTTCATCTTTCCTCTTCTTTTCTCTTCTCTTCCTTCTCCTGTTCCTCTCCTTTCCTACCTCCTATCTCCGCATCTCCTTTTTCTTTGTCATTTTCCCTCTTCCATTTCTTCATTCTTTTCTTGCTCCTGCTCCTTCGCTTCCTCTTTATCTACTTCTTCCTCTACCTCCTTCTCTTCTTCTTCCTCCACTTCCTCCTCCTCCTCCACCTCCTTTCCCTCTCCCTCTTCCTCCCCTCATTCCCCTTCTCCCCCCTCGTCCTCTTTTTCCTCCTCCTCTTCCTCTTCTTCTACCTATTCATCATTATTCCTCCTCCTCCTCCTTCGCCCAGGTTGGAGGTGGTTGCAGTGAGCAAACAGAGGGACAGAGACAGAGGTGTGTTTGGCCAAATAGCGGAAATGGAAAAGGAAAACATTTGCAAAGGGGGAAGACGCGAATAATAGGGGAAGAGAGAGCGAGAGAGAGAGAGAGAGAGAAAGAGAGAAAGAGAGAGAGAGAGAGAGAGAGAGAGAGAGAGAGAGAGAGAGAGAGAG
>NC_061844.1:7952797-7955297 GCF_019202785.1 Penaeus chinensis
GAGGAGGAAGAGAGGAAGAGTTGAGGAAAAGGGAAGGAGAGGGAGAATAGAGGAAAGGAGGGTGAGAGTGCGAATTGGAGACAGACAGACACACAGAAGGAGAAACAAAAGGAGACAGCGGAGAAAGACGCAACTCTCCGAATGTCTTGAAGATTCATTTTAAAATCGATACTTCCCTCGCACATTAGAGATATTCCCGCAAGACTTTTTGGAGCCCATTGATGAGAAATTAAAATGCAAGGATGACCCTATTCAAAAAATTCCCCGGAGCCATTACAGTCCACAATTAAAACGTCCCTTAACGATGTGCCTCGGTTAGTGGGAATATCGACCTTACAGTATCCCGAGACTAAGGTCGAAGTTAGCTTGCGACTCGCTCTGGGGGTTAGGCCTTTCTTCCGATTCTGGGGGAGGCCTCGAGGGGAGGTGGGAAAGAGGGAGGGGAGTGAGAGGGGAAGGGAGGGGGTGAGAGGGGAGAGGAGGGGGGGGGGGATGTGAGCTCACGCTTTGCTCGTAAGGGAGACTCGTCGATGTGCAATAATCGGAGAAAAATTGTACAGGCTTAATCTTTTATAGGAAATCTGTAAACCCACATCGTCTCCTCCGTGATTCTCGAGGGGAAAAACACGTATAGGGAAGTAATAGCTAAATTAGGTGTTTCTCCTTTTGCTTTAGAAGGAAAAGCTGAGGGGGAAAAAATACATGTAGAAAATAGCACTTTGGAAACAAATGGAAAGAGATAGAAAACGGAATTTTGAAAAATGTCGAAAGGCTGTTTTAAAAAGGTATCGATTTTTTTTTTAGTGTTGTTGTCGGTGATGACTGTCCAGTTTGTTAATTGTGTTCTGTTTTCGTTCAGTGTGCAAATACTGTGATTGATTAGGCTAATTACGTAGTGCCATTGTCACAGCCATGACATAGAATCATGACAGACGCATCAGAACTATATTATATTTTCAGGTATAGTAGTATACCTCACATGTCAATTCTAGTTTGACCGTAAACATACAGAACTCATTTGCACAAATATGCAAATTTCCTTTCGAATATTTCATTTCAAAATAGATGATGAAAACAGATCAACGGAATCGAGTATCATCAAACCCAGACTTAAAAGACGCTTCGGATCCTTTTATTTGCTCTTAATTCCTATTCCGATTAATGGTCTCGTTTTGTGATCTCCCTTGTAGTTGCCATTTATTTTTTGTTTACTGTTCTCTCTCATTTGTTTTTTCTTTTTTCTGTCTTTTCGTCTTTTTCTTTCTCTCTCTTGATTTTTTTCTTTCTTTCTTTTTTCTTTTTCTGATTTTTTTTCCCATTTCATCTCGTGAGCAGCGGAAGGGGTGTGGAAAGGGAGGGAGGGAAGGGGAAAAGAAGGGGAAAGGGGAGGGTAAAGAGGGGAAGTGAAGGTAGAGGGAATGGGAGGCGGAGATAGGAAGGGACGGGAAGGAACAAAGGGGTGAGGAGAAAAGGAAGAAGGGAAGAGAGGAAAGTGGGGAGGAAGAGGGTAAGGAGAGGTGGGAGGGACGGAAGAAGAAAAAGAGAAAGAAGAGGAAGAGAGAACTAGAATGAGTAAGGGAAGAGGAGAGAAAAGATAAAGAATGAGAGAAAGAGTAGAAGAAGGAAAGAAGAAATCATAATAGTCAAACCATTTATCTAGTCTTAAAATAGTAATTACAGTTAAATCAAAAATACATATATTAATACACGACAGCCCCTCCTGGAATACAACTACCTAAGACAGACCTTGATTGTATTAATGCAGTAACGTAAGATTAGTATGAGGAAATACATCTAGATGATATCATACGAGAAGTAATTAATGGAAGAGAAGAGAAGAGGCGGTAAGAGGGAAGATTTTTATTTTTTTCCTTTATTTTTTATTTATCTCGTTTTAGCCTTTTAGAATACTTCGTCAAAGTCCCTGTGTTTTGCATTTATTTTTTAAAGTTATTACCCCCCTTCTTTCTTCTTCCCTTTCTCTTTCCTCCCCGCTTTCTTCCCTCTTTTCCCATCCCCTCCCTTCCTTCCCAACCACTTCCTTCTCCCTTTTCCTCCTTTCCTCTGTAGAGCAACACATGAAAAATAAAACATGGAAATAAAAAAATGAAATTAAAGAGTATATGAAAACAAAACATTTCAAAGGGACATCGAAAAAAAAACACACACGAACTGAAAACCAGACGAAGAGGAAGAACAGATAGAAAGCAAAAACAAAGAGAAACAACAACAAAAAAACAAGTATTTGGTGCCACCCAGAATGACACTCTGAAATTGCTGGACAAATCCTTTTTATGTTTGTTTAACTCAGCGTAAGTCACTCTTTGGAGGGGGGGGGGGGGGAGGGGGAGAGAGAGAGAGTGAAAGGAAATGGGGGGGGGGGGGGGCATAATGGGATAGAAGGAGAGGGAGGAGGGAAGTTTGAATGGGGGAAAGGGAGGGTAAAAGGAAGGAGGGGGTATAAAGAGAGAGAGGGAGGGTAAAAGGAAGGAGGGGGTAT
>NC_061844.1:7960297-7962797 GCF_019202785.1 Penaeus chinensis
CCTCTTTGTCCGTATTTCCCTCCCCATCGCCCTTCTCTTTCTCTTCTCGTCACTTCCCTCTCCTCTCACCAGCCCTTCCCTTTTCGTATGACCTTCCTCTCCACTCCCCCCCCCCCCTCTCACCATCCTCTCATATCCAGCTCCACCTATCTCTCTCTCACTTAACCCTCTCCTTCCTCCCACAACCCCCACTCCCCCTCTCCTCCCCCTCCACCTTCCTCCCTTGTCCCCCTCTGCCGCTTTGTTTCCCTTCCCCTCTCCTTGCCACTCTTCTTCTACTCCCCCTTTTCCCCATCCGCCCCTTCCCCTTCACTCCCCTCCCCCATCCGCCCCTTCCCCTTCACTCCCCTCCCCCATCCGCCCCTTCCCCTTCACTCCCCTCCCCCATCCGCCCCTTCCCCTTCGCTCCCCTCCCCCTCTACTTCCCCCTCTTCCTCCCACCCACCCTCCCTCTTCCCTCTCTACCCTACCCATCCCCCCCTTCCCCACTTCCCCCCTTCCCCCTTCAACCCCTCTGCCCCTATTTTTCCTTCTCACTTTTGAGAATTTAAGACATTAATAGAGAAGTTGGACGCGAAAATAAGCTAGAAAGAAGAGGAAGTCATTCTTGCAAGACATCCTGTGGCTTTGCAGTTGTTCGTGTGCAAAGTTAACGTGTTATTGGCTCTGTGACGTAACTAACCTTTTTGCTGGGAGAATGAAGGAGAGAGAGAGAGATAAAGGGGGGAAGGAGAGAAAGAGAGGGGGAAAGGAAGGGAGGGAAAGAGAAGGTACATGGAAGGAAGTGAGAGAGGGGAAAGGAAGGGAAGTAAGGCAGGAGAGAGATAAAGTATAAATAGAGAGAGAGAGAGAGAGAGAGAGAGAGAGAGAGAGAGAGAGAGAGAGAGAGAGAGAGAGAGAGAGAGAGAGAGAGAGAGAGAAGAGAGAGAGAGAGAGAGAAGAGAGAGAGAGAGGGGTAAGAGAGATAAGAAAGAATTGGAACACTGTCGATAACGAAGACAAAAAAAAATAGAAAGATGAAATTATGCAGAATAATGGAAGAAAATTAGAAAAGATGAAGAACAGAAGGAAAGGAAAGTAAGAAATATTGTAAAGGACGAGAAAAGTAAAAAGAATAATGAAGATAAGCGAGATTAATGTTTATAGAGGAAAGAAAAAAGACAAAATGACAAGAAAAATGTGAGGAAGAAATTATGACAAATATGGAAAGAGAAGAGAATGCGAAAATATAAAGAAAGGAGATAAAAGGGAATATGAAGAAAGAGAGGAGAAAATGGTTGGATTGGTATTAAAGGAGAAAAGGAAAAGAAAGCTGAATAATAATATGAATAAGGAAGAAACAGAAAGGAATAAGGAAGAGAAGGAGGGAGGATAAAAAGGAGAAAATAATTGAAGATTGATATGAATTACGTAATATGACCTTAGTGATGAACAGGAAGAAATAAGATAAAGAAAAGGTTAGCTGACGAACCTTTATGAATGACGGAAGAGAGAAAAACGAAAAAGAAAATATTCAACCAAAATTATAAAGTTTTTGAATTTAGAATTAACCAAAGATATTTGTGTTCCAGATGAAGGAGACAGAAAAAAGTAATGATAGTATAAAATGTGAAATAAAGAATGTTGCATTGATAATGAACAACAAATGTCAGAGGAAGAGAGACTGACCTCCGGAAAGGTCACGCTTCAATCTTTGTTTTCATTCTCATTTCAGCTTTAGTTTTATTAGTTTTTAAGGCTATTCTGATCGTCAAAGACACGTCCGTCGTCACCACCGGGAGCATATATATATATATTTTTTTTTTAATATTTTTATTTTCTATCTTAGTGTACGCCAGGTAACGCTGACGTCATAGAGGCCACAAAGGTCACGGGTCAAAGGTTACAGGTCATTGATATCACTATGAAATGATTAAAAAATAGTTCTAGTGTTCATATAAAGGAACTTTTTGGATAATCGAGTTATACATTTTTTACGGTAGCTTTGTGTTTGCATAGTTTCCAAAAAATAAAGTCAGACAATGAGGTCACATCCTGATTCATGCCAGGTCAAAGTGGGGCGTTAACAGGTCACTTCTTTATACGAGCAGGTCGTTTGGCCGCAGGTTTTACGTAACAACACGCTAGTCGACTAATTAGCCTATTTGCTTATAACAAAAGCCTTACCTCAGTAGCTAAAGGGTTAAAGGGATAATGAAACGTGACTTTCCACTCAGCCGGCCTCTTGTTATATCGCATTTCGCAGAAGAAATTGCAGCCGCGTCCGGGCGAGAACGACTCGTTTAGTTACTGCGAATGACGCCATCTTGTCCTTCCAGTGGAGCCTCGAGGGAAGGTGCTCTTGGCGACGCCTTTTTGTGAGATGTCTTTCGCTCTCCTTTTCTCTGCTGCTCTCTCTTCTTTCCGTCTCTCCCTCTCTCTCTTTCTTCTCTTATTTTTTTCTTATCGTTCTCCTTTTCTTATTTTTTTATGAGAGACAAATATATAAAAGACAGACATC